>NC_058101.1:143902121-144205151 GCF_020171115.1 Neogale vison | reverse complement strand
TGAGGTGCTTACAGTGACTGTGGCTCTTGGTAGAGAGCCAGCCAGCCAGCTTGGCAGCTGACCCTTGGCAACCTTACAGGAAAGGTTGCAAAGGAATTTAGTTTGCTGACCTCAGTCTCCCCTCAGTTTTGCATTGGTGGCTCTCACTGACTGAACCCAACTAGAAGCCAAAAGTCAAAGGAATTTCTTGGCACAGCCTAGAAAGGTCAGGTTCTAGGGACTCAGCATGGAGACAGACGGTGAGTGACTCTGGAGGAGCCAACAGAAGTTACTGAGCACAGCGCCCTATGTGGTCTCCTCATTCTTGTGCAAGCCCTCCCACCATCTGTCTGTTCAAAGCAGTCAGAGGGACCCTTTGAAAAATATAAATCTGTTTATGTCATCCAGTGCTTAAAATGTTGAAGTGGCTTTCCCTGACACTTAAAATAAAATTTAAAATCTTTACTATGATCTAAAGTTCCTACAGGATCTCATCCTTGGCTATCTTTCCAAACCAATCTCTAATTACTCTTCCCATCTCTTACTCTGCCATAACCACAGTGGCCTTCCTGCTTCTCCTCTGTGTTTCAGATTCCTTCCTGCTTTGCACTTGCTATTCTCCCTTGCTGACAGCTCCTCCCCAGTCCCTCATTTTGTTGTCTTCCAGGGGTGAGAGGTCTTCTCAGATCCACTCACCTAAACCAGTAACCTTTATCATTCTCTATCTACTCACCCTCTTTTAGTTTATGTTTCTTCATAGCAGTTATTGCCACTTGTTTAGGATCTCCCTCTTTGTGTTGGAATGTAAGCTCCATGAAAGGAAGAGGTTGGCGGTGTAAATGGCTACTGTGTCCCTGTGGCTGAAATAGCCTGTCACATTATAAATAATAAATACAAGGGGCACCTGGGTGGCTCAGTGGGTTAAAGCCTCTGCCTTTTGCTCAGGTCACAATCTCAGGGTCCTGGAATCGAGCCCCACATCGGGCTGTCTGCTTGGCAAAGTGCCTGCTTACCTTCCTCTCTGCCTGCCTCTCTGCCTACTTGTGGTCTCTGTCTATCAAATAAATAAATAAAATCTTAAAAATAAATAAATAAATAATGTAAATTGGACAAGTAAAGGAGTACCAGATAATTCTATCTCTCTTTCCCTAATCCAGAGAAATTCTCATAATGTCCCTTCTAATTATTTCATCTCTTTATGTGATATGGTAGTTTCCTTATTTTATTTCCTTAAATATTTACAGACAGCATATTAGTTTCCTGGGGCTGCTATAACAACATACCATAATCCAAGTTGCTTAAACAATAACAATTTATTCTCTCATAGTTCTGGAAGCCAAAAGTCTGAGAGTAAGGGATCATGAGGGTTGGTTTTTTCTAAGAGCTGTGAGGAAGAATTTGTTTCATGCCTCTGCCCTATCTTCTGGTGGTTTTCCAGCAGTCTTTGACATTCCTTGACTTAGAGATGTGTCAGTGTGATCTCCATCCTTCTCATCACCTGGCCTTCTCCCTGTGTGTATCTCTGTCTCTAACTTTCCCCTTTTGACAAAGACACAAGCCATGTTGGATATGGGACCCACCCTATTCCAGAACTACCTCATCTTGACTTCAATAATTACTTTGCAAAGACCCTGTTTCCAAACATGGTAACATTCTGAGGCACTGAGGATTAGGACGAGTTCAACATATGAACTTTGGGGCAACATAATTCAATCCATAACAGATGATGAATTTGTCATATGACTCAAATAGATAACAATAAGAAAGAATAAATAAAATAATGTTTTAAATTATTTAATAATTTATTTTGAAGCAATTTCATATGTTCTGAAAAGTTATAGCAATTGTTCAAAGAACTCCTGCATCCTCTTTGGTTAGATTCTTCAGCAAAGATTGTATCACAGGTATCACATTTTCTCTCTCCTCCCTCTCATTTTCTCTCACTCTGCTTGTTATTATGTTTTCACTGAGCTCTTTGAGAGCAAGTTGGCATCATAATATCCCTTACTTCCCAAGTATAGAAGTAGTAAATCTCCAAAACATGGTGCAGAGACTTAACAGACACCAAATAACAACGTAACCACACAAATCAGTAGATCAACATTAATACAACACTCACTTCAAGTCAATGAAACACATTAAAATTTTTCCAGATGCTTCCACAATGTTTCTTTTTTCAGGGTTCAGTCCAGATTCATATGGTACATTTAGTTATCACCTGTCTTTAGTCTCTTTTAATCTAAAATGGTTTCTTTGCCTCTCTTGCCTCTCAGGAACTTCAGTGTTTTGTCCTGAGGACTGTTCTTCAATCTGTATCCATCTGGATTTCCCTCTTGTTCAGTCTCAGGCTGCACATTCCTGTAGTGGTACCACCAAAATGAAGCCATGCTCTTGTCGGTGCATCACATCAAGAGGCTCCTGTCTCTCCACTGATGATGGTAACCTTGATCACCTGTCCAAGTGTGTGTCTGTCATATTCCTCCAATTTAAGGTCCGCATTTTCCCTTTGCAACTGAAAGGTGTTCTGAAGAAAAATACTCCGAAACTATGTCACTATCCTGTTCATCAACCTTTACCTCCCAGGCTAAACAACTGTTAATGACTACCACCTGAATCAATCACCAGTTATGGTACCAAGTAGTAATCTTTCTATTTCCATAATTTCTTCAACACTTAGTCGTTGGCATACTAATTTAAGGAGAAGCTTATATCTTATCCCTCTATTTATTTACTAATAACAGAATGGAAATATGGATGTCTATTTTATCCAAAAGTTTGCAATCTATTTCTATTATTTTTGATTTTATATTCAAACTTTCCAAATTTGGCCAGTGGCAAGTTCTTCCTACGCTCCTATGTCCTTCTGACATGTACATATCATTCTTTGACCACTTCTTTACATTTTAACAAAGAAAGATGTTATGGGCTTATCTTGTATTTTCCTTGCCTTTGCCCTGAAGTCAGCCATTCGAGGATACTCTGTCTCTCTTAGTGAAAGAAGGTTTTTAGAATTCAGTATCTGCACACTCACTGAGCTTCTACAATTGCTTTTTAAAGTCCGTATATGGACAGAATTAGAATATAAATATTTACTTTTACATACTACACACACACACACACACACACAAACACACACACATAAACACACACATACTTTTTTACCTCCAACTTTTCCATATTTGTGAATCCCTTCTCCAACAGTGAAAAGTTTTGTTGTCATTATCCTCCACATATTTACTCATTTGTTCAGGAGCCAAATCTTCAGCACCATGGGGGCCACCACCTTTTTTTCTGATCCTGCTGCTCTCACCTCAGCTCCTGCCCTGTCACTGTGTGCTGGGGTGCTGCCACCTCAGCATCTAGTCATTCCCACTCCTTGAAGGTGAGGGAAGGGAATAGAAAGAGGAGAGGAAGAGCAACAACTAGCATCATATCAACAGAAGTACATAGTAATCATTTTGCTCAAATTCATTTTCTACCCTTCTTCCATTGTTCTATTTGGGTTTCACACTTTCTTTTGTCCTTATATGGCCAATGGTGAATCAAAATTCACTTCAGTATGCTGCTAGTGCACCTACTGATATGAGACACCTTAAATGAGATAAGGTGAAATAAGGTGAGACATCTCACCTTCAGAGTGTTCACAGTTGAGGGGCGCCTGGTGGCTTAGTTGGTTAAGTGTCTGCCTTTGGCTCAGGTCATGATCCCAGAACCCTGGGATCGAGCCCCACATCAGGCTCTCCACTCAGGGGAGAGACTGATTCTCCCTCTCCCTCTGTTGCTCCCACCGGCTTGTGCTTTCTCACCCTCTCTCTGTCAAATAAATATAATCTTTAAGAAAAAAAAGAGTGTTTACAGTTGAATAGGGAATAATGCATGTATGTAGATCTAGTCTGTCAAACAAACTGAACTTGTTATACTATAATAAAAAAGAAACTTTATTCATTTCTCTTTCTTTCTGTTTGCTTCTGTGTTAAGGACTCTCCCCTGTGACATGTTTGCACATTCTGAGAAAGCCTTTCACTGAATGCTTCTGAGTGCATCTGCCATAAATCAAGCCATATGGTTCCTCTGGCCAGTCATCTCCATTACTGCCTTACAGTCTCTAGGCTTTTACTGGCCTTTATTGGTTCATCCCATTTTTTTAGTCCTTTTGCCTGTCCAGACATTTTTTCTTGGGTGAGATTTCTTTGAACACAAATGCAGAGAGTTTAGATAAACCCAAGACCTGTTACAAGCTCTTCTGATATCAAGAAGACATGAGACTTTGTCCTGACATCTGTGTAAGTGATGGACTTATTCACAATTTGACCCATTAATTTCGTATTTCCAGCCCCAAGTCTCTTTATGGGTGACTACATGCTAGTTGCGATGCCCCTTAAACTTTAGTGCCCTGTCTCACTGTGGTGAGAACTCTTTAGGCCTCTCTCATTCCACTTCAGATGAAGCAAGACCACTTTCTCTGATCTTTCAACACTAACAGTAAGTGCTTCTTGGATGATAGCAATGTTCTCATTCTTGATCTGGGTGATGGTTTCTTCATGTGCCCAGTTGGATATAAAACATCGATCTGTATATTTATGATATGTGCAGTTTTCAGTACATGAGCTATATTTCAATAAAGAATAAATTTTAAAAATGTATTCAGAAAACAAGTTGAATCATTTTAATTTTGAACTGGTATAGATATCATTAATTTTTTTTTATTATAACTGTATAACTAACTCACCACATCATTCTATCTAAATTCAGACTGAGTGTCCACTTACCCTTCTCATATTTCCAGGTTTGCTCCCAGCGCATAGTTCTATTAGTAAGGATTCTTTGGGTTTTAAAGGATAGAAACTCAAGTTGAAGCAGCACAAAAGAAAAATTATTGACACATAAATAAATCACCAGACATAGAAGGGTAAATCAAGTTTCAGGACTGGAAAACTTCAGGATATTCCTTGCCATTTTCTCTAATTTACTTCTCTCCATGTCAATAACAAATTTCTGCTTTCAGACCAACCTGCTCTATAATGCTGTGGTCATGGCTGTCAGAAACATTAAGTTCCATTTCCCTTACTTACACCCTTTGCAATTCAAAAAATTCTGATGAAGACTTCTGATCCATTTAGGTCATGTATCTACCACTGCCAAGGAGTAGAGGGGTAGGGAAGAAGAAGAGGCAGAGACACTTAGTGGGGATAGGAGGACCAGTCCCTCAGAAGGAAAGCTTTTATTGTCTTAAATAAATGGGAAAAATCCTGGAAAAGATAAAGTATAATTTACATGAGCTCACAAATTGCCATTGGCCTTCAACAGTCTCAGTAGGGTACTTACTGGTTATTGGGAATGGGCTGTGAGGAATGAACTTTTTTCTTTGTTTGTTTGTTTGTTTTTAATTTAAAATTATTTAATTTAATTTTTTCAGTGTTCCAAAATTCATTATTTATGCACCACACCCAGTGATCTATGCAGTATGTGCCCTCCACAATACCCACCACCAGGCTCACCCCACCCCCAATCTTCCCCCCAAACCCTCAGTTTGTTTCTCAGAGTCCACGGTTTCTCATGGTTTGTCTCCCCATTCACTTTCCCCCAACTCACTTCTCTCCATCTCCCAATGTCCTCCGTGTTATTCCCTATGCTCTACAAGTAAGTGAAACCATATGATAATTGACTCTCTCTGCTTGACTTATTTCACTCAGCATAATCTCCTCCAGTCCCATCCATGTTGATACAAAAGTTGGGTATTCATCCTTTCTTTTTTTTTTTAAATTTATTTTCAGCGTAACAGTATTCATTATTTTTGCATCACACCCAGTGCTCCATGCAATCCGTGCCCTCTCTAATACCCACCACCTGGTTCCCCCAACCTCCCACCCCCTGCTGCTTCAAACCCCTCAGATTGTTTTTCAGAGCCCATAGTCTCTCATGGTTCACCTCCCCTTCCAATATCCCTCAACTTTCTTCTCCTCTCTAACTCCCCTTGTCCTCCATGTTATTTGTTATGCTCCACAAATAAGTGAAACCATATGGTAATTGACTCTCACTGCTTGACTTATTTCACTCAGCATAATCTCCTTTCTGCTGGAGGCATAACACTCCATTGTATATATGGACCATATCTTTTTTATCCATGCGTCTGTTGAAGGGCATCTTGGCTCTTTCCACAGTTTGGCAACTGTGGCCATTTCTGCTATGAACATTGGGGTACAGATGGCCCTTCATTTCACTGCATCTGTATCTTTGTGGTAAATACTCAGTAGTGCAATTGCAGGGTCACAGGGTAGCTCTATTTTTAATTTCTTAAGGAATCTCCACACTGTTTTCCAAAGCAGCTGCACCAACTTGCACCACCAACAGTGTAAGAGGGTTCCCCTTTCTCCACATCCTCTCCAACACTTGTTGTTTACTGTCTTATTGATTTTGGCCATTCTAACTGATGTAAAGTGGTATCTCAATGTTGTTTGGATTTGAATCTCCCTGATGGCTAACGATGATGAACATTTTTTCATGTGTCTGTGAGCCATTTGTATGTCTTCTTTGGAGAAGTGTCTGTTGATGTCTTCTGCCCATTTTTTGACATGATTATCTGTTTTGTGTGTGTTGAGTTTGAGGGCTTCTTTATAGATTTTGGATATCAACCCTTTGTTTGTAGTGTTATTTACGAATACCTTCTCCCATTCTGTGTGTTGTCTCTTTATTTTCTCGACTGTTTCCTTCACTGTGCAGAAACCTTTGATCTTTGATCTTGATGAAGTCCCAAAAGTTCTTTTTGTTTCCTTTGCCTATGGGGACATGTCTTGAAAGAAGTTGCTGTGGCTGATGTCGAAGAGGTCACAGACTATGTTCTCCTCTATTATTTTGATAGATTCCTGCCTCATGTTGAGGTCTTTTATCCATTTCAAGCTTATCTTTGTGTATGGTGTAAGAGAATAGTCAGATTTTTTCTTCTATACATAGCTGTCCCAGCACCAGTTATTGAAGAGACTGTCAAAAATTATTTGACAAAGAGTTGAGGGCCCATATCTGGGCTCTCTACTCTGTTCACTGGTCTATGTGTCTGTTTTTGTGGCAGTACCATGCTATCTTGGTGATCACAGCTTTGTAGTAAAGCTTGATATCAGGCAACATGATGCCCCCAGTTTTTATTTTCTTTAGCAATTTGGGATCTTCTGATTCCATACAAATGTTCGGATTGCTTGTTCCAGCTCTTTGAAAAATGCCAGTGGAATTTTGATCATGATGGCATTGAAAGTATCAATTGCATTAGGCTCTATAGACATTTTAACAATGTTTATTCTTCCAATCCATGAGCATGGAATGCTCTTCCATCTTTTTGTGCCTTCTTCAATTTCTTTCATGAATGTTCTGTAGTTCCTTGAGTACAGATCTTTTACCTCTTTGGTTAGGTTTGTTCCCAGGTATCTCATCCTTCTTGGTGCTATAGTAAACAGAATCAATTCTCTACTTTCCCTTTCTATGTTTTCATTGTTAGTGTATAAGAAATCAACTGATTTCTGTACATTGATTTTGTATGCTGCCACATTACTGAATTCCTATATGAGTTCTAGTAGTTTGGGAGTGGAGTCTTTTGGGGTTTCCATATAAAGTATCATGTCATCTGCAAAGGGAGAGAGAGTTTGACTTCTTTGCCAATTTGAATACCTTTATTTCTTTTTGTTGTCTGTTTTCTGTTGCTAGGACTCCCAATACTATGTTGAACAAAAGTGGCTAGAGTGAACATCCTTATTGTGTTCCTGATCTTAAAGAGAAGGCTGTCAGCTTTTTCCCATTGAGAATGATATTTGCTGTGGGTTTTTCATAGATAGATTTCAAGAAGTTGAGGAATGTTCCTTCTATCCCTGTACTTTGAAACGTTTTAATCAGGAACAGGTGCTACATATTAAATGCGTTTTCTGCATCAATTAGAGGATCATGTGGTTTTTCTCTGTTATTGACTTATTCTGTCACACTGATTGATTTGCAGATTGTGGAACCACACTCACATCCCATGAATAAATCCCACCTGATCAGGGTGGATAATCTTTTTTTTTTTTTTTTTAGGATTTTATTTATTTATTTATTTGACAGAGATCACAAGTAGACAGAGAGGCAGGCAGAGAGAGAGGGGGAAAGCAGGCTCCCCACTGAGCAGAGAGCCCAATGCGGGACTCGATCACAGGACCCTGGGATCATAACATGAGCCAAAGCCAGAGGCTTAACCCACTGAGCCACCCAGGCACCCCAGTGGATAATCTTTTTAATGTACTGTTGGATCCTATTAGCTAGGATCTTGTTGAGAATCTTGGCATGAATATTCATCAGGGATATTGGTCTGAAATCCTCCGTTTTGGTGGGATCTTTGTCTGGTTTGGGGATCAGGGTAATGCTGGCTTCATAAAAGGAGTCAAAATTTTCCTTCTGTTTCTATTTTTTGAAACAGCTTCAGGAGAATAGATATTATTTCTTCTTTCAATGTTTGGTAGAATTCTCCAGGGAATCCATCAGGTCCTGGGCTCTTGTTTTTTGGAAGGGTTTTGATCAGTGCTTCAATCTTGTTACTAGATATTGGTCTATTCAGGTTGTCAATTTCTTCCTGATTCAGTTTTGGAAGTTTATAGGTTTCCAGGAATGAATCTATTTCATCTAAGTTGCTTAACTTATTGGCTTATAACTGTTGATAATAATTTCTGATGTTTGTTTCTATTTCCTTGGTGTTAGTCATGATCTCTCCCTTTTTATTCATAATTGTATTAATTTGGGTCCTCTCTTTTTTCTTTTGGATTAGTTTGACCAGTGGTTTATCAATCTTATTAATTCTTTCAAAAAAAAACAGCTTCTAGTTTTGTTGATGTGTTCAACTATATTCCTAGTTTCTATCTCATTGATCTCTGCTCTAATCTTGATTATTTCCCTTCTTGTGTGTGGGGTTAGCTTAATTTGTTGTTGGTTTTCCAGTTCTTTAAGGTGTAAAGAGAGCTGGTGTATTCAGATTTTTCAATTTTTTTGAGGTAGGCTTGGATGGCCATGTATTTCTCCCCTAGCACTGCCTTTGCTGTATCCCATAGGTTTTGTACCCATGTGTCTTCATTATCATTGGTTTCCATGAATTGTTTAAGTAGAACTTAAATTCCCTGTTTGACCTAAATATTCTTAAGCAGGGTGGTCTTTAGCTTCTAAGTATTTGAATTCCTTCTGTACTTTTTCTTGTGGTTAGTTCCAGTTTCAAAGCATTGTAGTCTGAGAATATGCAGGGAATAATCTCAATCTTTTGATATTGGTTGAGGCTTGATTTGTGACCCAGTATGTGGTCTATTCTGGAGAAAGTTCCATGTGTGCTCGAGAAGAATGAGTACCCTGTTGTTTTAAGGGATTGTTCTCTATATATCAATGAGGTCCATCTGGTCCAATGTGTCATTCAATGCTCTTGTTTCTTTTTTTTGTTGTTGTTGTTTTTTGTTTGTTTGTTTGTTTTTTAATTTTTATTTTTATTTTTTTTCCCAATTTATTTATTTTCAGAAAAACAGTATTCATTATTTTTTCAACACACCCAGTGCTCCATGCAAGCTGTGCCCTCTATAATACCCACCACCTGGTACCCCAACCTCCCACCCCCCCGCCATGATTTTCTGTTTGGATAATCTGTCTATTACTGAGAGTGGTGTGTTAAGATCCCCTACTATGAATGTATTCATATCAATATGACTTTTTATCTTGAATAACAGTTGCCTTATGTAGTTGGCTGCTCTTGTATTGGGGGCATAAATATTTACAAGTGTTAGATTTTCTTGGTGGATAGACTCTTTAAGAATGATGTAGTGTCCTTCTTTATCTCTGACTATAGTCTTTAATTTAAAATCTAATTTATCTGATATAAGAATCGCTATCCCAGGTTTCTTTTGAGGCCCATTGGCATGAAAAGTGCTTCTCCATCCTTTCATTGTCAGTCTCAATGTATCTTTAGTTGCCAAATGGGTCTCTTGTAGACAGCATATGGACGAGTCCTGTCATTTTATCCAATATGCAACCCTTGCCTTTGTATGGGAGCATTTAGGCCATTCACATTGAGAGTGATTATTGAAAGATATGTTTTTATTGACATCATGTTGCCTGTGAAATCTTTGTTTCTATAGGACAAATTTCTGTAAATTTCTGTTCTATGTCACTCCTGGGTTCTTTCTTCTTTTATAGAACCTCCCTTAATATTTCTTGTAGTGCCAGCTTGGTGGTCACATACTGTTTTAAGCCTTGCTGGTCTTGGAAACTCTTTGTTTTTTCATCCATTTTGAATGTCAGCCTTGCTGGATAAAGTATTCTTTTTTTTTTTTTTTAAGATTTTATTTATTTATTTGACAGAGAGAGATCACAAGTAGGCAGAGAGAGAGAGAGAGAGAGAGAGAGAGAAGCGGGCTCCCTGCCAAACAGAGAGCCCGATGCGGGACTCGCTCCCAGGACCCTGAGATCATGACCTTAGCCGAAGGCAGCAGCTTAACCCACTGAGCCACCCAGGTGCCCCATGGATAAAGTATTCTTGGCTGCATGTTCTTCTCATTTAGTGCCCTGAATATGCCTTACCAGCCCTTTCTGGCTTACCAGGTTTCTGTGGACAGGTCTGATGGACCTTCCTCTGTATGTGAAGAATCTCTTCCCTCTAGCAGTCCTCAGAAGCTCTTGTCTAAATTATGATTTGTCAGTCTCATAATCAAGTGCCTCGTGGTCTTTCTAGACTTGTTGATCTTGGGGGGTATTCCCAATGGAACACTGGTTCCATTCCTCATATTGGGACAATTTTCATCCAGAATTTATTCAAATATATCTTCTAGTCTTCTTTCTCTACCCACTCAGGGATCCCAATAATTCTGATGTTGGAATGTTTCATGGTGTCATTTATTTCCCTAATTCTGTTTTCATGGCTTCTAAGCTGTTTGTTCCCAGACCTCCTCCTGATCCTTTTTCACTACCAGTTTGTCCTCTAGATCACTAATTCTATCTTCTGCCTCAGATACCCTAGCTGTTAGAGTATTTAGATTAGATTGGATCTCATTGATAGCATTTTTAACTTCTTCAAGGGTGGCTTTCATTCTGCCCTTAGAGATCCCATGTTGTCACTAATGGTTTTCTCCAACCTAGCCATTGACTGGATAATTTAACCTGAATTCCCTTTCTGACATACTGTTTATGTCCATGTCCAATAGTTCTGATGGAGAGGACACAGTTTCTGAATTTTTCCTGTGTTGGGTGTTCCTCCTCCTTCTTATTTTGGTGAGAGGTGGATGAGGGGATATGTAGCTGGAGGTATCAACTACAATTCAGGCAAGGTGCACCCTGGAATGCTTCTGAGCAATCGTAGTCACCACCTAAAAAGAAAAAAAAAAAGAGAGAGAGAGAGAGCGCAAAAGAGAGAGAGGAAAAAAAGAGAAGACCCAACCAGAATGTGCCCCAAAGTTAAAAATTTATAAGGTATACAAGCAAAAACAGACAAACAAAAAGACCAACAAAAGTAAATGACAAGGAAAAAAAAAAAAAAAAAGAACCCAGCCAAATGAACTCCAGGGATAAGATTTATGTAATACCAAAACAAAAACAAATACACAGAAACAGTGACAGAAGAAGATGAGAGGGTGTTTATAAATCCTCGATGTGGGCAAGGAAGTTTGTTTTGATTCTTTCTGGGTGCATCTTGATATCTTCGTTAAAGGACTCAACTTTCCAGAGATAAAGGGAGATTAAAACTGGTTTATATATAGGGGTAGTATTGACTAGGGAAAGAGGGTTACCTTGAAGCTTTATCTATATGTATATTAAAAAAATAGAAAAGAAAAAGAAAAACAAAGGTATATGTATGAAAAAATTTTGTAAAATGTTATTGTGGGATATGTTGTATTAAACCTCTACTTATAATGGTAGGTAGGTTTAAAAAATTAAAAAGAACAAGAATAGTGAGAATGAATTGAAAAAAGAAGTTGTATCTATGAAATATGCAGGTTTTAGGGCAATACCAAGAGCTTAATATATTGTTTTCCCCTGATATTGGGGTTTTACAGTTTTATGGGGACCCTGTGGTGGTTGTCCTCTTGTTCTTTTGGCTTGCTTTCTGGGGGAGGGGTCTGTCATGGAGGGGTATAACGCATTGTTTTTCAGTAAGTCTTGCTTGGGATGAGTCCTCCTGCCCCCTATCAAGAGGCTGGGCTCTGTGGAAACTAGTTTTTCAGGCTTTTGTTCTCTGGAGGTATTTGTTTTTTGGCAGCTTTTTGTGGCTTTTCAGACGGGGGTTTAGTGGAAAGCTAACTGCACCCAGACCTCCATCTCAGAGAGAAGTCTCAGTCTGCTCCCCTCTGGGTGGTCCAGATCACACAAACTCCCCCTCTGCAATATCTGCTGAACGGTGCAAGCTCCCACAGGTAGTGCACAACCCAGCCACCATCTCAGGGGTTGCCCAAAGTGCCCGTTTGTCTCTGCATCCCCATGCCACTAAAAACTGCCAGCGATATTGGTCCAGGGAGCCTTCTTCCAGTGGCTTCCTTTGCCAGGACTGCTGTCTGGGGTTCAGACCTCATGGTTGCACAGGTTGCTGCTGGCGGATCCCTACCAAAGATCACGCTAAGTTTTATCAGGCCCAGGATGGGAGAGTCCAGACCCACAGCTGGTCCTGAAGACCACTGGCTGGTGCCCCCATGGAACTTTCTCAGGTGGGGCCAGGGAGTGGGTCAGTCCCCGGTCACACAGTGTGTGCAGAGTGCAAAAGGCTGTAGTTCTAGGGATTGCAGGCTGGTGCCATCACCAGACGCCCTCATGTGGGGGCAGGAATGCACCCAGCAGAACGGTGGTGGAAGCTGTGAAACCCAGGGCTCTGGGACCATAGCCTGGATGCTTTGCTGCACTCTCTCTGGCATGGGTGGTCACCGGCGGTGGCTGTCCTGGGACTGTGGGCTTAGGCCATGCCCATGACTGCCCAATTCCACCAGTTGCCCCTTAAGATCTTTTCCTCTTTTTGAGTGCTTTTACCCAGACTCCAAGCTAATGCTCGTCCCCAGTCACAGGACACTTTTGTATTGGGGGGGGGGCTTTCCAATGGGTTCTGGTGGTTCCCTCCCCCTTCTATTTATCTTCCAATATCAGCCCAATCATCCCCACCCCACTTTACTGCCGCACTGGTGTTTCCTGCCCCCATAGAGATCCAGAACTGTATAATCCTACATTGCAGGCTGATTTCATTGGTGCTCAGAGTGTTCTGGTAGATAATTAGCTCACTTTAGGGGACTGGTTGAAACAGGATCTCCTACTTCTCTGCCATCTTGACCCTCCTCCCTCTGGAATCAGCTTTCTTAATGTTGAAGGAACTTGAGAGCTGTGCGCTGGACACAGATTAAAGGTTAAAACACAGAATAAAGATTCAAGCAAGAATCTGTTGCTGATATTACCAATGATGGTGATGGCAAATGTATCAGGATTATGACCATGTTTAAAGAGTTCTTTTTCTTTCGATTTTCTGAAATACAAAATAAAATACAGAGAACATAGGAATACTATTTAAGAATCATTCTTCCTTGCGGCGCCTGGGTGGCTCAGTGGGTTAAGCCGCTGCCTTTGGCTAGGTCATGATCTCAGGATCCTGGGATCGAGTCCCACATCGGGCTTTCTGCTCAGCAGGGAGCCTGCTTCCTCCTCTCTCTCTCTTTGCCCGCTTCTCTGCCTACTTGTGATCTCTCTCTGTCAAATAAATAAAAATAAAAATCTAAAAAAAAAAAAAAAAAAAGAATCATTCTTCCTTGAGCTTTTATCAAGGAGGAAATAGGCCTTACACTTGTGGAGTTCAGAGGAGAGTTCTAGATTAGAGATCACTCTGTACCAAGAAATACTTACTTTGTAGTTGAGGTTTGAGCCCTAAATCTCAATGCAATTTAATAGTAAACCAGTCTAGATACATACAGAAGGCTAGTGAAGACAGAAGAAACAGCAGGTAAGAACATTTCCTTTCAATATCTAGTTTAGAGCCAGCTGAATATCTTGCCTTAGGCTATTAGTATTATAATGTTTTGGGGGGATAATGGGGGAACTGCATCTTTCAGATGGTGGCAAAGAAATACATTCTTTCTTTTATAGGAAGAGAAAATCCAAATTCCAGAGCTGTTCAGGCAGAGCCTTCAGAGACCATCAGGACTTGGAGTGACCTCAAGGCAGTGATCTGAATGATTCCCATAAGGAAGCTGATGGGGTTCTTGCCTTGCCTTGCCTCTCTTGAAACGTGGGGAAAGAAGCTTCAAAAGAGAGAAAAGGAAATAGCAATCACTCTCCTTCCCAGCTCCCTGCTGTTGAGTTTTGAGTTCCTTTCTTCACATAGTGAAGGCTTCTATCTGCTAATATGGTCTATGATAAAAAACATCCCAATCCTGAACACTTCAGAGATTCTTTCATCTCCTTCATAAGCAGAGAAAAACTGGGAGACAGCCTTACTGTTTTTTGTTTTTTTTTGTTGTTGTTGTTTTTGTTTTTTCCTGAATGAAAAAGAGTTAGTCCTGGACATAGTCCTTAGTTAGTCCTGGACTAGCTGGGGACATCCAGGTTGTCATGGCAATATGTATGGTGACTATCTAGCTTTTTCTGACCTTGAGCCCTCAGGAGAAGGAAAGCCAGGTGCTTGTGACCTAGGGTCCTGAGAGCCATCTCCCCAACACTACCTCTAACAAATAGCATTTACCCGTGTTCTAAAAAGTATTTCCTTCCACATCAGTGGGATCCAGGCTGCAGCATTTCTCTCACTCTCCTAATCTGAAGTTCATATGACTATTATATCTGTATGCCCTTTTAAAACTACAGTAACATTCACAGTATATCAAAATGAGGACTGTGAAGACTCCTGACAATGCATCTGTGGCTTGATTCTTTAAGATTTTAATCAAGCTGTCCTTCCACACTTAGTGGTTCTTGAACTTAGATTGTTTTTTTAAAAAGTAGAGAATGTGACTTTCATATATAATAAAGAAATAAAACCACATGAAAAAACAAGTGCAATTTTTATGTCAAACTTGGTCTCTTCAGTTTGTTTAAAATGAAGGCAAGATGTGTTAATTGAACCTTGTTGGTGCTGATTACACCTTTAAATGTATTGATTTTTTTTTCTTTTGCAAAGAAAGCGAGTTGGGGGAAACTGGAGGGGGAGATGAACCATGAGAGACTGTGGACTCTGAGCAACAGACTGAGGGTTTTAGAAGGGAAGGGGTGGGAGGTTGGGTGAGCCTGCTGGTGGGTATTATGGAGGGCATGTATTGCATGGAGCACTGGGTGTGGCATATAAACAATGAATTCTGGAACACTGAAAAGAAATTTTAAAAAATAATAAAAATTAAAAAAGAATAAACTCACATTTCCAGCCCCCCCCAAGAAAAGAAAGGAGATAATACATTTTTTTCTTTTTATTGAAGTACAGCTTTAGTCAAACTAGGATTCATTTTATAAGCGTGGTAAATGAGAAACTCAGCCTACTCATTTCACTAAGAATCCAAAAACCAGAGATATACAGACTTGTCCAGCATGTACCAATAACTGCTCCCATTATTAGTGGATAACTGATAATCTTATTGAAGCTTCTCTAAACTGGACTTACATGTCACCATCTTGTGTCATACTTATTCTTTTAGCTTAGTAAATGCTTTGATTGCATCATGCTACATCTCTTGACATTTTGCATCCTTTTCTGTTCCTGGCTATAGCACTAATCAAATTCAGTCTTAAAACTGTCCTGCTTTTGGCATAAAGCTTACCCACAAATAAGTTCCTTATTTCCTTAATTTAGTTTTAATGTGACAATAGATGTCCATGTCAGATAAAAATATTCAAAAATAATTGTGGCATATTTTTGTCTTGCTGAATTCTTTTCTCAGGAGTTTAGTGCATATCTTTAACTTTCCTCAGAGGCCTTTTTGGTTATAGCACTTTTCTCCTAAGAAAGGCAAGATTCAGGCCATCTTCATAGCTCAGAGTTTAAAAATCTCAATCTGGTCGTGTACTTTGATTTACTTCTTCCGTCTGGACTCACACTCTGTTCTCACCAGATACCCTGAACAGTCTTTGAAATTCATCAACAGCTTTCCCCATTGAGTGGTTCTTTATATAGCCTTTTATGAATCCAGAGCTGTCAATGTTTCTCTGCAATATTTGTTTTGTATTCAAAGATTACCTGCTGGATATCCTTGAAGTAGTGCGCTGGTGATGGATAATAATGGCAGCAGTTGTCCAATCCCCATGCTGTCCTCCATAATCAAAGTTGGCAGTGCAAATACGGGGCTGTCTGTTTTTCCACTTTGTGAGAAACCTCTTACAGACAGGCTGTAAACAGCTTGGGTGGTATTGGCATGACACTATCTAACTTTTCTGTCTACTTTTTTTAGACTTTCTGCTTGTTACTTTGCTCACGTGTACCCATGTGTCTAAATATGTTACTGAAAGCTTTGGAAGATAGTTTTTGTTCAACTTTTACATTGTCAATTTAAAAAATTTAGGTAAAAATTGCATACGGAAAATAGACATATCCTATTGTACAATTTGATGAACTCCAACAAATTAAACAGTTAGGATGTAAAATATTTTTATTAGCACCAAAATTTCTTCTACTTTTATCCAATAAATCCACACCCATCATACTCAACCACTGTTTGTATTCTTATCTCCATATTCTTATGCTTTATATAAATTTAATTACACAGTATGTATTTTTTTGCATGTCTGACTTCTTTTAGTTATGATAATTTTGAGAAACATCAGTGTTATTGGGTATATCAGTGGTTTATTCTTTTCTTATTGTTGAGAAGTATTCCATTATATGATATGCCATAATTTGTTTAACCATTTATACCTGCTGATATACCTCATGGTTTTTTTTTTCCAGTTTGAGGTTATTGTAAATAAAGTTGTTATAAACATGTAGAAGTTTCTTCTGAATCTTTGTTTTAAATTCTCTTGGGTAAATACATAAGAGCATAACTGATGGGTCATGGGATAAGTGTGTATTTAAACTCATAAGAATCTGCCAAAGAGTTAAAAAAAAAAACAAACTACTACTTAATATTTCTAACAGCAATGTATGGAAGGCCCAGTTTCTCCACATTTTAACATTTCATGGTAGTTTTACCCTTTTGGGTTTTACCCTTTTGGAACTGGTGTACAGAATGAGATTCTAACAGATGTGATTTTTTCATTTGAATTTCTTTAATCATGCTGGAATCTTTTTGTGTACACTTTCACCATTTGAATATGTCTAGGTCTTTTGCCCATTTCTTTTTTCTGTTATTTTTCTTTTTATTTCCTATTTGTAAGAATTCTTTATATATCTGGATAAAAGTGCTTTCTCAGCTCTATATATGTACTCCTAGTAAGTTTTCTCTTCAATGTCTTCATGGTGTCTTTTGATGAGTAGAAGTTTTACATTTAAATGAAGTGTAACTTACCATTTTTTCTTCTTTGATTACTGGCTTCTTCATGTTCCCTAAGAAATGTTGGCCTACTCCAATACTGTGAAGACATTTGCCTATGTTTACTTTTCAGAAGATTTATAGATAGAGATTTTGTGTTTCACCGATAAACCTTCTTGAATAAATATTTGGTGATGGTGGGAGGTGATATTTGTGTTTTGTTGTTTTTCCATATGATTTATCTATTTTTAAAACACTATTAAAGTGGTATATATACACAATGGAATACTATGCAGCCATCAAAAGAAACGAAATCTTGCCATTTGCGACAACATGGATGGAACTAGAGCGTATCATGCTTAGTGAAATAAGTCAAGCAGAGAAAGACAACTATCATATGATCTCCCTGATATGAGGAAGTAGTGATGCAACATGGGGGCTTAAGTGGGTAGGAGAAGAATCCATGAAACAAGATGGGATAGGGAGGGAGACAAACCATAAGTGACTCTTAATCTCACGAAACAAACTGTGGGTTGCTGGGGGGAGGGGGTTTGGGAGAAGGGGGGTAGGGTTATGGACATTGGGGAGGGTATGTGCTTTTGGGTAAATTGGAAGGGGTGGTGAACCATGAGAGACTATGGACTCTGAAAAACAATCTGAGGGGAGTGAAGTGGTGGAGGGGTGGGAGGTTGGGGTACCAGGTGGTGGGTATTATAGAGGGCACGGCTTGCATGGAGCACTGGGTGTGGTGAAAAAATAATGAATACTGTTTTTCTGAAAATAAATAAATTGGGAAAAAAATAAATAAATAAAACACTATTAAAAAGATTTTTCTCTTTTTACTGGCACCTTGATAGAGAAATAATTTATTGTGTAATTGTGTATCTCTGTTCAGAGAACTATCTTTTCAAATCCACTACTCTGTCAGCTCACATGTATGTCAATACCATCCTGTCTTGACTGCTATAGCTTTAGAACAAGTATGATAGTTTGAATCCTTCAACTTTGCTATTCTTTTTCAACTTTGTCTTGACTATTCTAGCTAACATCTTGGCATTCTGATATAAATTTTAGAACTGGCATATCAATTTCTTCTAATTAAGAAAAAAAAGCCTGCTGGAAATTTATTTGGATTTAAAATTTTTTTTTAATTTATTTTTTAATTTATTTCTTTTCAGCCTAACAGAATTCATTGTTTATGTACCACACCCAGTGCTCCATGCAATACATGCCCTCCATAATGCCCACCACCTGGCTCCCCCAACCTCCCACCCCCAGTCCCTTCAGAACCCTCAGATTGTTTTTCAGAGTCCATAGTCTCTCATGGTTCATCTCCCCTTCCAATTTCCCTCAACTTCCTTCTCCTCTCCATCTCCCCATGTCCTCCATGTTATTTGTTATGCTCCACAAATAAGTGAAACCATATGATAATTGACTCTTTCTGCTTGACTTATTTCACTCAGCATAATCTCTTCCAGTCCCGTCCATGTTGCTACAAAAGTTGGGTATTCGTCCTTTCTGATGGAGGCATAATACTCCATAGTATATATGAACCACTGAATATATGTCCGTTGTGTATATTCATCCGTTGAAGGGCATCTTGGTTCTTTCCACAGTTTGGCAACTGTGGCCATTGCTGCTATGAACATTGGGGTACAGATGGCCCTTCTTTTCACTACATCTGTATCTTTGGGGTAAATACCCAGGAGTGCAATTGCAGGGTCATAGGGAAGCTCTATTTTTAATTTCTTAAGGAATCTCCACACTGTTTTCCAAAGTGGCTGCACCAACTTGCATTCCCACCAACAGTGTAAGAGGGTTCCCCTTTCTCCACATCCTCTCCAACCCACCATTGTTTCCTGTCTTGCTAATTTGGGCCATTCTAACTGGTGTAAGGTGGTATCTCAATTTCTTCTAATTAAGAAAAAAAAAAGCCTGCTAGGAATTTATTTGGATTTTTTAAAATAAGAAATGAGTAGTGTATTTTGTTGAAACTTTTTCCAAGTCTATCTGAGGATTGATAATTTGTTTATCAATATTATAAAAAGATATGCTTTAAATCCTAAGTTATTTAGAAGTGTGTGGTTAATTTTCAAATAGTAGGGGCCTGTTAGAAATATTAATATTACTGATATGTAATTTAATTCCACTCTTGTCAGAAAATATATTCTTTCATTTTAACACTTTAGTTAAATCAAACTAGTTCTTTCAGTCAACGTATGACCTACCTAAGTGAATGTTTCATGAACACTTAAAAATAATGTGGGTTCTTTTGTTGTTGGTGTGGTGCTTTGTGAATGTAATCAAGTCAAGGTGGTTCAAATCTTCTGTATCTTTGCTGATTTTTATCTACCTGCTCCATCAATTATTGAAAGAGAGGTGTTGAAATTCCCAACAATGATTGTGTACTTATCAGGTTTTCTCGGGTTTTTGTTCATGTATTTTGAAGCTTTTATATTTAGTGTATACACATTTATGACTTTATGTCTTCCTGAGGAGGTAATCCTTTTATCATTTTGAAATGCCTCTCTTTATTTCTAGTAGCATTTTTTGTCTTGCTGCCTGTTACCCTCTACACACACCATCTTTCTTATTCTTACTGTCTGCATTGTATACCTTTTTCAATTTTCTCAGTCTCAAGATAAAGCTTAGTCTTAGCTCAGGCTGCCATAACAAAAAAATATCATAGATAGGTGATTTAAACAACTGAAATTCAGTTTCCCTCAGTTTTGGAGGCTGGAAGTCCAAGATCAAGGTCCAGCAGGATTGGTTTGTAGTGAAAAGTCTCTTTCTGGCTTGTAAATGCCACCTGCTTGTTATGTCCTTTTAAGACAAAGAGTGAGTTTCTGGTGCTCTTTCATTTTTTATAAGGACATGCAGTTCATTCAACCAGTGTTCCACTATTGTGATCTCATTTCACCTTAATCACCTTTTTAAAGAAACTTTCTCCAGTATAGTCACATGGTGGAAGAGAGCTTTAACAAATATTCTTGGGGAGAGAGGGAGACAAACCATAAGTGACTCTTAATCTCACGAAACAAACTGTGGGTTGCTGGGGGGAGGGGGGTTGGAAGAAGGGGAGTAGGGTTATGGACATTGGGGAGGGTATGTGCTTTTGGGTAAATTGGAAGGGGAGGTGAACCATGAGAGACTATGGACTCTGAAAAACAATCTGAGGGGTTTGAAGTGGCGGGGGGGTGGGAGGTTGGGGTACCAGGTGGTGGGTATTATAGAGGGCACGGCTTGCATGGAGCACTGGGTGTGGTGAAAAAATAATGAATACTGTTTTTCTGAAAATAAATAAATTGGAAAAAAAATATTCTTGGGGAGAAACACAATTCAAACTATGGCACTAATCTTTTACTTTCAACCTATTTATTTCTCCATATTTAAAGCATGTTGCTTATATATATAGCATGTAATTGATTTTGTTTTTTATGCAGTCCTACAATCCTTTCTTTTTAATTGGACTATATTTAATAAAATCATTGTTATGCCTATTTGTTTTCTAGGTTACTGATCTCTTTTCTTTTCTATTTTTTTTCTTATCCTGCATTTATTTTTTATTAGTCAAAAATTATTGTTTTTTCTAGTAGATATTTTTGATATAGATATATATTTTGATATAGATATATATTTTTGCTTTCTAGCTATATTACTTTGTATTTTTTAATGATTGCTCTGGGTTATAATCTGCATACTTACAATTTTCCAGAGCTAATATTGTGATTCTAACATTCACTTAAAATGTATGACTCTGGGGCGCCTGGGTGGCTCAGTGGGTTAAGCCGCTGCCTTCGGCTCAGGTCATGATCTCAGGGTCCTGGGATCGAGTCCCGCATCGGGCTCTCTGCTCGGCAGGGAGCCTGCTTCCTCCTCTCTCTCTCTGCCTACTTGTGATCTCTCTCTCTGTCAAATAAATAAATAAAATCTTAAAAAAAAAAAAAAAAGAAGTTCCTTTAAAAAAAAAAATGTATGACTCTTCCAAGATAGAATTCCATTTACTTTTTCCCATCCTTTAGGCTATTAATATCATATATTTTACCACTTCATTTATTTTAAATTCAATAAAAAAACCTTATTCATTTATTGCTCTAAAAAAGAGATCAGCAAATATTTTTCTTTAAGAACAAACTAGTAAATGTTTTAGATTTTAAAGACCACATATCTGTCAATTGTTGGTGATGCTGTTGTTGGTGGTAGTGATAGTGGTCTTGGTAGTGGTGGCTCATACTTGTTTTTGTTTTCATAATCCTTTAAAAATATACAAAGCTTTCTTAGATGTCAGACCAAACAAAAACAGTGTGGAAGCTGGATTTGGCCCATGGGCTATGGAGCTTGCATGCTTCTATTCCAAAAAGTCAGTTGTTTTTTGAAGAAATAAATGTAAAGAAAAAAAAGGTTTTTATATTTATTATTCCCAATGCATTTTTTTCCCTCCTGCAAATGTGAATTTAAGCTGGAATCATTTTCTTCAGCTTGAATAACTTTCTTTAACATTTCTTGTAATGCAGGTCTCATGTATCTCTCTGCTTTCAGTCATTTGCAAATGTCTTCTATTTTACCTCATCTTCAAAGGATATATCAGTGGATAGGGAAATCTGTTTGTCATTTTTCCTTTCTTTTCTTCCTTTCTATCATTCAAGTGTTAGTCCAAATCTACTGTTACACATGGTTGTAATAAGAAATCAGGCATAATTGTTTTCTTTTCTCTGGGGCTCTTTGTGGTATATAGAATCCTAAAATACATCCTCCCCTACCCCACCCAAGATTATAATTCTTGAGAATATATCATGCCCTGATCATATTATATTATATGAAAAAAGGGATTTACAGATGTAATTAAGATTACTAATCAGTTGGCTTTAAGTTAGTAAAAAGGAGATTATATGGATGGCCCTATTGTAAACATGGGAGCCCTTTAAAAGCAGAGAGTTTTCTCCAGTTGGGGTTGGAAGAGGAAGTTCATGAAATGCAGTGTGAGAAGGAGTTGATATGTCATTTCTGGCACTGACAATGAAAAGTACCCAAGGAGAAGGACTGTAAGTGACTTTTAGGAGCAAAGTCACTGTAAGTGACTTTTAGGAGCCTTCAACATCACAAGAGGAAACAAGGACCAGAGACCTACAACCACAAAGAACTGGATTCTGCCAATAACCTGAATTAACTTGGGGTGCACACTTCTCCAGAGCACCATATAAGAGCCCAGTCCAAGCAATACCTTGATTTCAAACTTGTGAGATCCTGAACAGAATATGCAGTTGAGACCACACAAGTTTTTGAGCCAAAGAGCTGTGAGATGATAACTGGGTATTGTTTTAAGCCTCTATGTTTGTGGTGATTTGTTAAACAGCAATAGAAAACACACTCCTATCAACATATTTCTCCTTATTGTTAATTTTCAGAAGTTGGACTGTGATATATTTAAGTGTGGTTTTATAATATTTTCTTATTTGGGGTTCACTGAATTTTTGAATTTTTAGATTTATGTTTTTCATGAAATATGGGAAATTTTCAGACATTATTTCTTTCAAAAACTTTTCCACCAGTCCTCCCTCCTCCCCTTTGAGACTCCAACTCTGTACACACTTGACAGTTTGACATCTCACAGATCCTTAAGACTCTTTTCTTTTCCTCCTTTTTCATTCTCTTTCCTCTTTGTTTTTCAACTTTTATTATTTTTATTAATCTTCCTTCAAGTTCACTATTTCTTCTGTCACCTCTAATCTGTTAATCCCATTCATTGAAATTTTCATTTCAGATATTGTATTTTAAAGTTGTTTTCACTTTTTAAAAAATGTGTTCCATTTCTCTGCTGAAATTTCCTATTTACTCATTATATCCATCATTTTTCTTTAAGTTCTTGCACATATTTATTAAAGTCTTAACCTGTTCATTTTTGAACCATTGTAGTCTACTTGAATTGACTTTTTCCTGATTGTGAGTTTCATTTTTCTCCTTTTTTAGCATAACTGTATTTTTTTTCTTTTTTAAAGTTTTGTTGTTATAGCTGTGATACAAAAATTTACATATATTTAGTGTATGCATCTTGATAAGTTTGGAAATATACGTACACTCATGATACCATCACCCTAATCAAAGTACTAAATCTTGTGTTCTTTTGTGTTCTCTGTGCGTGTTTGTGTGTTAACAGCAACATATTTTAAAGTAAACAATAATGTTTGCTATCTATTATTAGTACAGCAGATCTCTAGAACTTACTTATCTTGAATAACTGAAACTTTATACCCATTGAACAACAATTCACCATTTTTCCATCTTCCCACAGGCCAACCTAAATGTCCATTGTTGGATGAATGGATAAAGAAAATGTGTCATATACATACAATGGAATAGTATTCAGCCTTAAAAAAGGAAGGAAATCCTGCTATTTGTGACAAAGTTGGTGAAACTAGGGGACACTATGCTAACTAAAATGTCAGTCACAGGACAAATATGGCATGATGCCACATATATGAAGTACCTAAAATAGTCAAACTCATAGAGGAAGGGAATATATAGTAATATATTTTTTTATCCAGAATATTATGGAAGATACATTATAGGGAGTCTAGATTATGCTGTTTTCTTAAAGATTGTTAAATTTTGTTCTGGCAGGCACTTAAATTACTGCCATGTATACCACAATATATGTATATGTACCTATAACTATAGTTAACAAGACTGTGTCCCTGATTTGAAAATTGCTAAGAGAGTAGATCTTAAAAGTTCTTTTCATAAAAAAAACAGTGTGACTGTGTGAGGTGATGGGTGCTAACTAAACTTATTATACTAATCATTTTCCAATATATACATATATAAAATTATCATGTTAAAATATTATTGTCATAATTAATGTCAATTCTATCTCAATTAATATAAACATAAAATATTAATGTCAATTATATCTCAATTAAACTTTTTAAAAAAGGGTTTTTGTTTGTTTTTTGTTTTGTTTGTTTGTTTGTTTGTTTAAAGATGACTGCTGGATCATTTACAGCCCCCAGTCTTGATTTGCTACTTGCTTGGGTGGGATTCATTAGAATTGTGCTTAGCCCTAGAACATGGCCCTTAGTCAAGGGTACGGTTCTTATGGGCCTTTCTCAGTCTAAAATAAATGACCAAGGAGCTCAGTGGCAACTCTGCTCTGGCTGGACTGGAACACCCATGTCTCCTAGACGTGCACTACCCAGCCTCTGTTCTCTATACCTCTGCTGTCTCCATTCAGCTTTCAGCCTCATGCAAACTACTCTCTACCAGGTCTTGGGTTGTCTGGACTTACACATGCACAGTCAAGACTTTGGCCAAAGACCCACAGAGAAGGCCCAAGTGGTTTGGGACCACCTTCTCCACAGCTTCCTGCACTCTGGTACTCTGCCTCACACATGATTGGCTCTTCAGTAGCTCTGAACTCTGAACTTAACCATACCTTGGTTTCTTTGGACAATTCCTCCAGAAATTATTTTTAAGCAAAAAGCTAAGACAAATATGGGTCTTGACTCCTATAGTTTCCTTCTCTAAAGGATTACAGTCTTGGGCTGCTTATTATCTAATTCTTTAAAAAAGGTTGTTTCAGACAGTTTTTCCAGTTTTATAGTTGTTTATGGTGGGAACATATGTCTGGTACCAGTAACTCCATCATGGCTAGAAGCAGAAGTTGCCTTATTTGTTTTAGTAATCTTTCAGGCCCCATCAGAATATTGACATTATTTTCCCTGTAAATTGGAAGTATACAAACTGCAACTTATGAATTTATAGAGCTATTAAAAGGCATCTGTAAGTAAATATGTGTAACAAGAATTATCTACAGACTGAATAAATAAAATTTCCTATCCTGTTTGTCAGGTTTTTCCAGTATAAGATTACTCTCCCCCCACCCACCCCTTCATGTTGTAATCTCTGGAAGCTCATTCTTATGGAGTGGGAGTATCTTCACTGGAAGCAATCTATCTACATAAATTATTTAGAAATCTTCTACATGGGAGATTTGCCCCTTCTTGCCCACTTATTGCTACTTCTAATCATTGGTGCTCAGTCACATGTAAATTATTCCTATTTAGGAGACACATCATGTAGTCAAAGGGGCATTAGGCATACACTCATATGTTGGTTTGAGTCCTAGCTCTCCCACATGGTTGTTCTGTGGCTTATGAAATTTTTTTCATATGTGAAATGGAAATAGCAGTATTTACTCCATAGTATATCATACAGTTAAGGAAGAAATGTGGAAGATGCCTTTAAAAGAACCTTACTATTTGTCTACCTGAATCATTTCTAGGTAATGAGGAAATGAGATGGTTTAAAGAAATGGTATCTAAAAAAAGATAGAGCTACATACCATGAGATATTCAGATAAAGAGTAACAGATTAAGTTATTGAGATGTGTGCATGTGTGTGGGTATGTGTGGCTACGTGGGTGATGTCTGTAACAAATGTTTATACTGTTAGAAAAATTTAGATCATTTATTCAATTCAATTTTTACTTTTCAAATTGTTGGCACTACCCACAATTGAAACCAGAAAAAAAATCAGTCCTCTTCCTTCATTTGGTATCAATTATAAACTTGAAGAAAATTATTAATTTATTCCTTAGTTCTGTCATCTGTAAGATAAAATAAGTACTACTTCTTTTAACCTTTCGCCATATACTTTATGTTGAAATTATTTAATAAATATTCCCAAAACACTTCCAAGTTTTATAAATTCCTCTATTTAACGTCTGAAATTAGCATACTTTTCTCATAAAAGTCTAATAAAAAGAAATTGTGTTCATTGAAAATAGTATATATAATTGGGATTTAAGGAAAATTGTCAGCAACTGAAATAAATTTTGTTCTGAGAAGAGTTAGAGAACTATTATTAACCCAACATTGTTGATCTATCTGTTTTGATTAAAATAGAAAATGGGATGAGGAATTAAGATGTTCTAAATTCTCTTTTTGAAGGACAATAAAAATTTTTGAAGAATTATATATCCCAGAGGGTTATCCTGGGAAAGAGAGAAAAACACAGGACTAAAGGGTAAAGAAACCACTTCTTCTCTTTCTGCATATGCAGACCTGGGCACAAGAGGTCCCTGCTTTAGGCCACAACATTTTACAAGCCCCCAGCTCAAGCCTTCCTCTGTCTGCACACCACTATGACAAGTAGTCTGCAGTGTCAAGAAGATGTGCCCAGTCAGAACCAGCACTCACCACACATACCCATCATCACAAGACCATATTCTGGTTAGTTGGGGTTTTGAAATCCTAGCAACGGAATGAATACAGCTACTAGCCAGCTTCCTTGGCCTGATCAGGCCGTTTGCCTGGGTCTTTGAGCCCAAAGACAGACTATGCGAGCAAGTGCATCCCTAGGCTTTAGGGCTGACCAAGGGTATATGAGGATGGATGAACCTCATTCATGCTGGACATACAGACTGGGGTGTCCACAAGCAGTCCTTTGAAGCCTACAGTGGTGTGGGATGACCTAGAGATTAAAAAGAAAAATAATGATTATACATTTTAGGCCAGGAGCTGGATGCCCGGGGTTGACTTTCTTCATGAACTCTGAGGAGTCTAAGAACTAAAAATTAGAGTCACACCTTTCAGATCATGATGAGGTATGTTTGACATAATAGATGTATAAAACACATTTTATTTAACAGTTTGTGAACTTGATTAATAACTTTTAAATCCTTCAGTATATGACACATAACTTCCATATGTACTCCTGTCTTGAGCCCACAGTATAGTAGGGTCAGCCTAGAGGTGACAGTTCTGATCCTTCCAACCAGCCCACAGGTTTGAAAAAAGGGCTGAAAATCTGTGGGTTTTACTTTTTGTTCTTGTAAAAGAAAGTGGCTGCTTTTGTTTCAATACTATTTCTGTCATTTATTAGCTATGTAACTTGGAGCACGTTGCACAAAACTCTGGGCCTAGGTCTTTTCATCTGACAGATTTAAGGTTTAGACCAGGTGACTACATGATCTGTTTTAGTTCTATTCCACAAAGACTTATTATTTTTTTTTTTAATTAGGCTAGTTGCAGACATTTTGCTAGAAGCAGGAAACATATTATTAGAGTAATGGCTAAGGTTGATAAAAGTTAACCTGTGTTAAATCAAGTTCCTCCTTCCCTGCAGTGTCTTCTTTGCTGGTTCATAGTCACCTGAAAGCTCCATTTAGTTTTAACTTGGGTTAAAATTACAATTGAATTATGTGGTTCAAGGTCAAAAATCAATTACATGAAAATTACAGTTTCATGTTTTAAAAGTTCAGGCAGTATTTTATATCATGAATCTGTTGGATGACAGTTGATTTAGATTAATCAGCAACCTGCTTTCTCTTTGATCATGACTCAGCTCTGCTTGGGACAAAAGTGATAATAAGGAAATAGTTATGAGCCTTTCCCTTGGAGTGGTGCATTTGGAGGGCTTTGGATAAAAAGACTTTGAGTACTAACTGGAGCCCTTGTTGTTATGTAGGAAAATTGATTAATTGTATCAGTTCATGTCCAAGAGCACAAAGGGCAGTTCCTGGTCAGTCACATCAATTCTTCTCTGCCCTTTGTTATACATCAATTCCTTGTGAGGCAAAGGTTGATATGTTACCTTTTGTTTTATAAGGCCTGGGGAGGGCCAGTGATATTCTATGGGCTGTGCGGTGGGCTGCAAATTCCAGAGCTGTGCTTTCTGCCTAAAGTTTTCTTCTGAAGCATTAAAGAGCCTACAGAAATACACAGAATTTAGTCTGAAAGGGCTAAGTTAATTGAGGCAGTAATGACTAGGGAGAAACAGGAGGAGTTTCCATCTGGAGCACTGAGACCACGGGGATGGCTCCTGGTCAAAACTCATCTCCTCAGACTTCTGTTTTCAAACTATTGGCATCAACTTCCAATTTTCTCTACACCATTTATTTCACCTGTGAAATGGGTTTTTACTTCCACTTCACAAAGATGTTGTGAAGCATAAACATGATTAACAGCAACCTTTCCCCTTATTTATTCCATTACATAAAAATGGTCATATGCTTAATGAAGAGACCGCTCTCCCTCCCATTTTGGACATCAATAGAAAACACCATCAGGTTCATTCAACGAAAGTTAGACTATGTTATAAATTTGAGGAATAAATATGATGGTGACTAGAATGTCACAATAAAATCTGTGATTTCTGTAGAATACCTAAAATTCTGATTTTACAGAAGGGGAAAAAAATCACATGCTATATGTTACTCAAGGGCAATCCTTAAAATAATACTTTATCACACAACTCCAGAAGTAAATATTGATAACTTTTATTGTACCAGAAGTAAACTGTCCACAAATCCATATTTAAAACTAATGAGAATGTTGCTCATCTTGTTGCTCTGCCCGAGATAGTGGGGGAGGGGATATAGACATGAATTCAATAGTGTTCATTTGAAGGTAAATTGAGAGATTTTGCAACCTACTCAAGTTTAATTAAAAATAAATGTGGAAAATTGTTTTAAAAGATTGTACACAGTGATTATCTCAATTGCCATGGGAAATACAAAAATGCCTCATTAAAAAACACATTTAGACATTTTTTATATATAAACTCCATCATTTATATTCTAGCTTAGAAAAACCTCCACACTTCTAAAAAAATAAGCTGAAATATGTCATCATCATTTTATGTATCCCAGAATATTATGTAGTGTTCAGATGATTTTCAGTGTACATCAACATCATGAAAATCATTTTAAAGGGAAACTATAAAGCTTGCAAAAATAAAATAAAACCACTGGACAATTAAAGGATTACTGAAGTATTCACAGAAGTGAAACCAGCAATAAAACTGAATCAAGCTTAGGTAACCTCCCAAAATTAGGCTGGGTAAGTATCATGATGCTGCTTCCCTGTGCGATTTCTTAGCATCAGGAAGAGGGTTTACCTCGTCTCAATCCTAAACTGTATGCGTATGCCGCTTTAACACGTTGTGTTTTTTCTTAATTGTGTGAAAAAACGGCATGACTGAAGCCATTTTAAAGTAGAGCTGGAGAAGCCACTGCAGAGATACTCCCTTAACAATCTTCATTTGAACTGACCTAAACTTTGGATTGGGCAAAATGGCCGTTGTTTTAAGCAGACACCAGAGGGAGAATGGATATCATGATCATAAGACATAGTTGTGGATTTTCTGAAGATACAGTCAGTAGTCAATCCATGTAGAAACCAGAGTAGCCTATCTTGTAAATACCCACAGAAAACTCTTTTTTTCTTTCTTCAACTCATGTAATTGCCCCTTTCTCTTCCTTATTAAAACTTCTTGCTTTCACCCTACCAGTAAGACACTATTTGGGTTTCTACATGAATCTTTGCTTCCGAAATTGCCATTCTTAGACGCCAAATAAATGCTTACATGCTTCTCATTGCAACTTTTTATATTCAGGTTAACCATCGAAAGTTTTAGTTGACTGAGAAAGATCAATTTTACAGATGTTTTTGTCATTAAGTTCAGTCATAGTTGGGTGTCTTCATAAACCTCTGTAGACAAAGACAGCTTTTCCTCAAAAACCAAAAAGAAATGCCCCATCATTTCTGCTTTCACCTTTCTAACTTGAAGAGATACAAATATCTTCGACGTAGTTGAGTGGTTTAAAGATGTGAGCAGGAGGTTATGGAGCATGATGTGGAAAAGAAAGAAATAAGTCAAAGTTTTTAGGACTGGTGGAGTAATTTGGAGTAACATTTTAATGTGGAGTAATGGAGTAATGTGGAGTAACATTTTAAAGAATTAGAACTTACACTTTGTGGTTTCAGGAAGGAAGGATATTAGTATTATTAATAGTCATTAACAGTTTTATAGCCAAGCATGAATGATAGTGTAGGGGAAAAGTGGGCACTGTATAACTAAGTTATTATTATTAATAACATATTGCTTTTTTAAAATCATGGTTTTTGTGACTATGACTTTTTATGAACCATATTGTCTATGACATAATTCTTCCTGGAAATTTCCAAAATTACCACAGCACATGAAGACTGTAATATGCATACACATAAAATTGAAAAATGATAATCACTAAAAGAGATTTCATTCTTAGGTAGAACTATGCGTAGACAATTTGATCACTAACGGGATGCCCTTGGGGAGTCAGCCTTTCCAAGCAATTATTATCTCTCATATCAACATCTTCTGTTATGAATTAAGGGTTAATGGACATCTGAAGGTCAAAAAAAGAAAATTTTAGAAACTAGCAAAATGCCTTGTTTCATTTTTCACCCTTAGTAACTGTGCTCAGGGTTAAATTTGTCCTGGGTTATTGCCCACGCAGTTAACTCAGACTCGACAGGCAAGTGGTCTGCTTTGTGCAGTTTCCATGAGGCACAACTTGCTTCCAAGTGTTTACAGATAGTTAATACCTGCGAGGCCAAATTAACTGTGTGGCTGACTTCTTGTATTGTCTCTTTGAACTCAAACTTTCTAAAGACTAAAGCATAAACAGTAGAATTTAGAGGTACAGGTATTCCTCACTTTCCAAAAGTTCACATTGCACTGCCTGGTTTTTACAGAAGACCTACTCTTGTGCCTGTTTCACTGACGGAAAGAAGTCCAAAGAGGGAAAAGGATTTTTGCTTTTACAAAGAAAGACGAAAAGTGAAAACAGTGTTCAGCATTGGTGTTGAAGCGAGCCTTTATAGAAGCAGCACATAGCAAGCAGCAACAGGGGCCCCACCAAGGTCCTCCTCAGCTCCCAAAGACACAGCATCTCAGCATTAAGCCACCAGAGCTTGAACTGTATCTAGGAGCATCTGTGTTTTATCTGGACTTGTTTTGTATACTCATTAGTGAGATGTGCCCTGAAGTATTAGAAAAGCCTAAGAGAGGTAATTTGGGAGGTCTGAGAATGCACAAAAATTTTCCATATGAATTAATGGAAGTGCTTTACACCATTTCCACTTAAGAAAATCTTTCATAGGAAGATTTTTCAAATATTGGGGGTGGGGAACCTATCATTCCCTGCATTATCTATGGTAGAGGAGTTCCTAGCCCAGGAAAGATGGCTGTGCTTGGGCAGATACTCTGAGCCAGTCTCATAAGTGCTGTTTCCCAGATGCAAGATACCATGTTTTGGAGGCAAAGCTGGAGGATGGGCATAAGGGAAGGGATTGTGAATAATCAGAACTACATCCTCCTCATGAAATATTTTGCTTTTTCCTTCAACCAATTCATCTATAAAACATGCATTCACTAAAAGGAATGTAAGCAAAGAAAATATTTAAAAGTAGAAGCCACTCAAAAACAGAGCATGACAAAACTATCCAAGGAAGATCTGAATAAACAACCTGTCAGGGGTTCTTTATGAAGAAATATTCAAGCCATCAGGCAACATAGAGACCCGTATGTGCTTCCCAGTTTCCCAGTATGTGAATCAGAGTTCCAATGGTACACTATGTGCCTACCTGATTGAGAAAGGTTAAATAAAAATCTGATACTATCATGTGCTGATGAGGATGTGGATCAATGAATTTCTCCCACTAAGAGAGTATACATGTGTAGAACTATTCAAAAGTAGTTTGCCATTATTTACCAAAGTTGAAGGTAAAGGAACCTAAGACCAAACAGTCCTACCAGGCAAATACCTCATAGAAGGGCATACAAACATGTTAAAAATATGTGCAGTGTTCACAGCAACACTCTGAACCAGTCCCAGATGGAATACAACCTAAAGATCCATCTGCAGTAAAATGAATTAAAATGTTGTATTTTATGTTAAATGGAATACTCTAAGCAATAAACTTAAAAAATAAACTTATAGAATATAAAATAATATAGATGAATCTTGCATACATAATATTAACCCCCATAAAATCAAGACTAAAAATTATACATCTACATGAGATTCCACTCATAAATTTCAAGTCAGTCTAAATAAAATTATATTCTTTAGTGATACATAACAGAAGATAAAGGTATGAGGAAAAAAAGGGATATGTGTATAAAAAGTCAAGGTATTGGTCATTGCTAGAGGAAACAAAGCAAGAGTATCCAAAGAATGGCTATGGGCAGTTTCTGGGGTGCTGTCAAAGGTCTATTTCTTGAACTGGGTGTTAATATATGGAGATCCACATTATAATTATTCAATTATAATTTTGTTTTATGCATTTTTATGAATGTGTATTATTTTTCTCAGTGAAAAAGAAAAGAATTTTAAAAAGACCTCATAGTATAACTTAGTGCCTTTTGGAGAAACACTTTGATTCCCAGAATTCAAAACACGGCTGCAATGACATCTAAGTCAAAAAACGTATTGCATAGGAATTTTTTTAAACTAAACTTCTATTTTGAGACATTTGTAGATTGATATGCAGTAATAAGAATGTATGTAGAGAGAGTCCAAGTAGAGGCATATCTCCTTATACTGCACTTTGTTTTACTACACTTTTCTGACAGTGCATTATTTTTTTTTTCAAATTGAGAGTTTGTGGAAACCACGTATTGAGCAAATCATTTGGCATCCTTTTTCCAACAGCATTTGCTCATTTCATGCCTCTGTCAGGTTTTGGTGATTCCTATAGTATTTCAAACTTTTTTTATTATTACTATATTTGTTATGGTAGTCTGTGTCAGTGATTGTGACTTGCTAAAAGCTCAGGTGATGGTTAGCATTCTTCAGCAACTAAGTTTTACTTTATTTCTTTAAAGATTTTATTTATTTATTTGTCAGAGAAAGAGAGAGCTTGCATAAGCAGGGGAAGTGGCAGGCAGAGGGAGAAGCAGGCTTCCCACTGAGTAAGGAGGCTGATGCTGGGCTTGATTCCTGGACCCTGGGATCATGACCTGAGCCAAAGGAAAGCACTTAACTGACTGAGCCACCCAGGCATCCCTGAAGTTTATTGTTGTTGTTGTTGTTGTTTTTAATTAAGGTACATACATTATTCTTTGAACATGATGTTATTGCACTTAGACTACAGTATTGTGTAAACATACTTTTATATGAACTGGAAAACCAAAACCTTCATTTGATTTGCTTTATTGTGATACTCCCTTTATTGTGGTGGTCTGGAACCAAACCTGCATTATCTTCAAGGTATGCCTCTACCTAACTCAGTTTCTCCCAATGTAGTATCTTGCAAGAGCACAGTACCATTTTGCAACCCAGATATTCACATTTATAGTCAAAATACTGAGTATTTCCATTACCATAAGGATCCCTCACATTGCTCTTTTATAGACACAGACATGTTCTTTGGTTTTTTTGCTCCCTCCTAACTTTTGGAAACAATTACTCTGTTTTCTACTTACATCTTAAGGTGAGAGCTTAGATAATGGATTATATACTGTTCTTTTCTCATATAAACATTTAAAGCTATAAATTTATGTCTAAGAAGTATTTCATGTCTCACAAATTTGGTAAGTTGTAATTTCATTATTATTCAGGTAAATATGCTTTTTTTGAAATTCTTTTGACCTATATGTTATTTAGGTGTAAGTGATTTAATTTCAAGGAGATGGAAATATTGTAGATATCTTCTTGTTACTGATATCTAGTTGTGGTTAGATATCATAGTGTGTATGATTTTAATACTTTGAATTTACTGAGATTTGTTTTCTGACTCAGCATATGGTCTGTTCTGGTGAATGTTTCATGCACAGTTAAGAAGAATTGTATCAACTTGCATGATAATGTTTAAGTTTAAATATTTACTGATTTTTATCTGCATGTTCTATTAATTTCTGAAAGAGGGGTATTAAAGAGCCAATTATGTTTTGTTAAGTCCTGCCAATTTTTACTTCATGTATTTTTAAAGCTTTGTTTATGTATTTATTATTGTTAACTCTTTCTGGTGAATTAATCTTTTATTATTATAAAATTTCCTTTTGTCCCTAGTAATGCCTAGAAAACTCTTGAAATTCACTTTATCTGGTATTAACATAGACACAAAAGCTCTATTTTTCTTCAATTCACTAATTTCAATTTAATTTTTAAATTCCAATACAAAGGCAATTGATAGACTGAGTGTAAAAGCAAGACCAAACAATTTGCTTTCTATGAGAAATTAATTTTTTTTAATTTAAAAGATTTTATTTATTTATTTGACAGAGATCACAAGAAGGCAGAGAGGCAGGCAGAGAGAGAGAAACAGGCTCCCTGCTGAGCAGAGAGCCTGATGCGGGGCTCAATCCCAGGACCCTGAGATCATGACCTGAGCCGAAGGCAGAGGCTTTAACCCACTGAGCCACCCAGGCACCCCAAGAAATTAACTTTTACTATAAAGATGTAGACAGGTTAAAATTGAAAGGGTAGAAAAAAATTAAACCATAAAAACACTAAGCCTAGGAAAGCTTAGTATGACTTAAGTGAGAGAAATCAATTTCTGCCTCAAGTAAAAAACTGAGCTGATATGGTGCCACTGTCCACAAACTTAGGCTTGTTCTAATTCATTGCTTTGCTATCTTCCGGGTATTACATTCATCTTCTTAATTTAAAATTACTAAACTCTATCCATATACCAAAAGGAAAGTGGGGGAAGGCCATCTTCCTTCTCTTTAAGGGCGTGGGTAAGGTTTTCACACATCACTGGCACTTGGTCATATGTTTGTCAATAGAAGAGTTTCAAGATAAAGCTGAAGAAACTCTCCAGAAATGTGATTTTTTCTTTTTTTTAAAAAGGGCTCTGTGGAATAGAAGAGAAAATATGAGATCATGAATATTAGGAGCTCTGGAAAATTAAGAGAAGGGAAAATTTATCAAATATATACATTTCTCAGACTGAAGGACATGTATTTCTAGATTAAGAGGGAATTTCATAACTGTTGACAAAGAGAAAACTCTAATATTCTACAGAGAATATAGATTGGGAATAAGAATGACAGGGTTTCTCATAGTAACAATGGACGCTAGAAAGAAAGAGCCATTTCTTTAAATTTTGATTCGGGATGTTTTCCAACCTAAAGTTCCATTTCCAATGAAATATCAACAATATTTGAGCAGAGAGTAAAGCATATTCAAACACAGGAGTGCTTTGTTTGGTTTTAAAAGAGAGAGAGAGCCAGAGTGCTGGGCTGGGTGAGGAGCAGAGGGAGAGAGAGAATCTTTTTTTTTTTTTTCCAATTTATTTATTTTCAGAAAAACAGTATTCATTATTTTTTCACCACACCCAGTGCTCCATGCAAGCTGTGCCCTCTATAATACCCACCACCTGGTACCCCAACCTCCCACCCCCCCGCCACTTCAAACCCCTCAGATTGTTTTTCAGAGTCCATAGTCTCTCATGGTTCATCTCCCCTTCCAATTTACCCAAAAGCACATACCCTCCCCAATGTCCATAACCCTACCCCCCTTCTCCCAACCCCCCTCCCCCCAGCAACCCACAGTTTGTTTCGTGAGATTAAGAGTCACTTATGGTTTGTCTCCCTCCCTATCCCATCTTGTTTCATGGATTCTTCTCCTACCCACTTAAGCCCCCATATTGCATCACCAGTGAGGGAGAGAGAGAATCTTAATCAGGCTCCACACCCAGCACTGGGCTTACTCTCAGGACACGGATATCTTGACCTGAACCAAAAATCAAGAGTCAGATGCTTAACCAACTATTGTTAAAGAGTTTAACACCCAAGAGTTTAAGCAGTTAAGCTTAAGAGTTTAAGCACCCAAGCACCCCAAACATAGGAGTTTAAAAAATATACATATTATTTTACATTAATTTCTTAGGAAACACCTAAGGAATGTGCTTCACCAAAACTAGGAGGTAATCTATGAAAAAATCAAATCCATAAATCCAAGAACTACAGAATCAATATAGAGGAGAGAAACGGATGGTGGTGAATATAGATCTGAGATCAAGAATAGAAGAAAAAGTCAAGAAAATAATCTTGTAAAAGGGAGCTGACTACTCCAGGAGGAGAATTTCCAAGAAGAAATTAAAACTGTATTAAGAGAGGATTTTACCCATCTGACAGTCTAGTGATAAATTAGTCATAAGTATATGGAATACTACACCATAAAAAATGAGATGATAAAAATTATATGAAAAATACATAATAATAGTATTCTACATGGCTCAGTATGAATATGTATAAATAATAATAAACTTGAAAATGGGCTTAAACAAAAATGTGATAATTGTTTGTGTGAGGGGAGCAGAAAGATCCTAGAGACCTAAATCTTCATCTTCTACAGCAGAAAATCAATAGGCAATATCTGAAAATGAAAAAAAAAAAAAGAAATAAGAGTATAAGTATGTTATTCAGAAATAGGAAGGAAAATGTAAACTGTGAATGTGGCTTCCTCCGGAGAATGAAAATGAGTCTGTGGAAGCTTTGGGGGCAGGGAACTTCTGTTTTCAATATAAGAATTATAGAATTATTTGACTTTCATAAACATGTTGGTGTGTAATTTTGATGATAACAGAAATAACAATTTAAAAAGAAGAGAAGAGGTAAATTAGTGTAATTGCATTCTATAGCTTTTTGCTAGGACTTGGTTCCCCAGCAAACAAGATTGCGATGTTTCCTAAGTTTAGAAAAAATTAAAGAAGCACACAAATAAACAAGTAGGACAGTAAACAATATAATATGAAGCCAGAAAGTCAATGCAGAAAATTTTCATCAACAAAATGGCTGCATCACTTAGTGGTTCATTTGGCTCAGGATTTGATATCAGAAGTATTGCCCTCGGCCCGCAAGAACGACAATCAGCCTGGTATGGTGTTAATGCTTCCTCCGTTTATTTCGTCAACTTCCTTGGCTTATATGCGGCAAGGTGACCAATAAGGGGCCAATGAATGGGGTGAGCCAATGAGAGTCCTGTTACTATGCTGATTAAATTTGAAACAGCCAATGACTATGTCCTCCTTTAGGCGGGCTTCACCAGAACGTTCGTTGTTTACTTGCAGTGTATTTTGCTGGCAGTGAGCCAAGCACCATCTTGAAATGGCGGGGACTTTCCCGCTGGAGGCGGTCCCCCACAAGAAGCATGGAGAAGGGGACCATGGAAGGACCAGAGGCAGAAAGAGAGGTGTCTTCTCTTTTCAGGAGCCCAGGAATAGTGAAGTTGACCTTTGTGTATATTTGGTAGGTAGAAATCTCCTTCTTCTGATTGCAGTCAACCCCAGGAAAATTTCAAAGAATCTTTTATAGAGCTTGGCATAAATTAAGAAATATAGCAAATATGGAGCATTTTTTAATTTTATAGAGAAATAGTCACTGATCAGAATTCTCTAGTGAAACCTCGACTATTATCTGTTTCATTTTCTGGCTAAAAAATATGAAGACAAAAAAAAGGTACATGGGAAGAACATTTTTTACCCCATGGATGCTGCATGTCTCCAAACTTTAATGCTCAACACAATCAGGAACTCCCAATGGAATACAAACCGGAAAGCTGGAGAACCTCCAGGATCTGTAAAAGGACAAAGAAGTCATAGGAGATGAGAGAGGGCAGAGAGGAGAGAGCAGATGGAGGGCGAGAATGATTTAAACCTGCAGCAGGTCTCTTGTGATCTTTGAGAACGTTTTGGGAACAATCTGAAAATAATTTTCTGATTATCCTAGAGGACATCAGATATTACCTGAGGGAGCCATGAGGTAGAAAAACAGGATTTGTGCGATCTCCTTCCATGGATTGCTATCTAAGAATAATTGACTGATAGCTATAAATGGTTCTTCATGGGCATACATGTTACCTTAAGATTTGAATTTTAGAGAAGACAAATAATACTTTCATGATAGGCTTGGGCATTAAATATGACAGTCCTACTTTCTACAATAAGACTCAAATAACAGAGATTGATAAAACGTGAAAATACTTCATTGAATGAATGGCAATGTTGGAAAGAAGGTAAAGAATCACTCCTCTAACACCTGCTTCCTGGCAGTTCCTCATTCCTCCCATATCTTCTTCTCTTTCCACTTTTAGAGCTGTTTCTAGAAAATGCAAAATTGATGCCTGCTCCAAAACCCTTGATTTTACAGTTAAGTCAAAATGCCTTTGCAGTACAATGTCTCTTCACTCCATCTTCTCAGCATTGCCCTCTCCCTGTCCCCCACAACTCATGCTCTAGCTGTTCTTATCTTAGCAGTCTGAGACAACAGTTTCTACTTGCAATGCCATTCTCCCTTCTTTTTATTTTTATTTATTTATTTTTATTTTATTTTTTATTGTATTCAATTACCCAACATATTAGTTTTTGATGTAGTGTTCAACAATACATTAGGTGCCTGTAACACCCAGTGCTCATCACCACACATGCCCTCCTTAATACCCATCACCCTGTAACCATCCCTCATGCCCTCTCCTCTGTAACCCTCAGTTTGGTCCAGAGTCCAGAGTCTCTCATGGTTTGCCTCCCTCCCTCTATGATTTCTTCCCACTCAGTTTTCCCTTATTTCCCTTGTGGTCCTCACATTATTCCTTATATTCCACATATGAGGAAACCATATGATAATTATCTTTCTCTACTTGACTTATTTCACTTAGCATAATCTCCTCCAGGTCCACCCATGTTGATGCAAATGGCAGGTATTCATCTTTTCTAATGGTTGAATAATATTCCATTGTATATATGAACCACATCTTCTTTACCCATTCCTCTGATGAATAACCAAAGTTTGACTATTGTGGACATTGTTGCTATGAACATTAGGGTGCATGTGCCCCTTCTTTTCATTATATTTGTATGTTTGGGAATGAAAGAAGATATTTGCAAATGACATTATGGATAAAGGGCTAGTATCCAAGATCTATAAAGATCTTCTCAAACTCAACTCCCCAAAAAACAAATAATCCATTCAATAAATAGGCAGAAGACATGAACAGACACTTCTCCAAAGAAGACATACAAATGGCTAACAGACACATGAAAAAATGTTCAACATCACTAGCCATTAGGGAAATACAAATCAAAACCACAATGAGATACCACCTTATACCAGTTAGAATGGCAAAAATTAACAAGACATGAAACTACAGGCATTGGCGAGGATGTAGAGAAAGGGGAACCCTCTTACACTGTTGGTAGGAATGCAAGCTGCTACAGCCACTCTGGAAAACAGTATGGAGGTTCCTCAAGACATTAAAAATAGAGTTACCCTATGACCCAGCAATTGTACTGTAGATATTTATAGCCCTCCTTTTTAAAGCCAAGTTCAATAACATCTCTTTTCTGGTGATTTCCCTGACTTTGGGAAGTGGAGTTCATTACTTTTGGTGCAATGTTCTTATATTTAATTACAATACCATTGCATTTATATAATTGTATTATGATTATCTATTTATGTACGTATTTCTGCCACTAATTTGCCTTCCTCAAAGGCAGAAACATATTCTATTTATTTCTTTTCTTTGTCTCCAGCACATTCCAGAGTTCCTAATACAAGAGAGTTTGCCAAAGTTTTTAACAGATGTGTGAGAAATGGAGATAGATTTTCACAATGGTGGACGAGAAAGACGCTAGAAGGTATTCTAAGTTCTTGACTTTAAATCCCAGTCAACCAGAAAAAGGTCTCATTCTGTTTTGATGTTCTTAGTCTTCATTCATTAGAGATTTGTCTTCTTGTCTCTCCCAGTCATCCTTGATTCTGAATGTCCTTTGTTTCTACTACAACCATATTGTGTTTGATGGGCAACAGGCAAATATTTCCAACTGTGCTCTTTAGAGAGGGATAAGTAAGCTCAATCTTGAAGAACAGAACAAAATAAAGGAGAGTGGGAGAAGACAGAATTAAACAAAAAACAAAGAAAACTGCCATTCTGAGCATTTTATATTAACCTTTTCAAATGATGGATTATCCATTCTGAGCACAAATATATCAATCAGGGGAAATTATAGAGGCAAGGGATATGATAGCAGCTGTGTAGCTCGCCCTAACGATTCTGGACTGCCAACATTTCTCAGCTTGGTGGTACAGAAGAGGAGGACTAGGAATTACATGAGGTTGTGAGAAGAATACAAATGTCCTGCACACCAACAGAAAAAAAGACTCTAAAAATGAAGACTCCAAAAGTTGCTGCTGAAACAGCTTCTTCTGGACTGTTGGAAGCATGTTTTTCACTACACAACTACACAACTAAACTGCAATATCTAAGGCACTCCAAACTTGGAGCTTTATTGAAACTTTATTAAAAGAAACATGAAAATCAGCCGTTTTTAGTTCTCAGACAATAGAATTAGAGGAAAACACACACATATATTTTACACATACATACATTTTCTGAACACACATATAAACACATAAAGAAATACCAAATACTGAAATGACACCAAGGAGAACTGACAATTTCTGATTGTTAAATGTTTAGAAGATTTTTTGCCTAAGATTATAGGGACTAATTTCTGCCCAGCACAATGCTTGGTGTATATGGGGTATTCAGCAAATATTAAAATTAATTTGTGGGATTTAAACAGAGGATGAAGCATAGAAAAAAATAAACCTTTTCAATTCCATTGGTAGCTGGGGTTTTGGGATCCTTAAATTTGCTTTTCAACATTTTGTTCTGTTTTATCAGACTTAGAGTATATAATTTTAAAAAATAAACTGAAGGAGGGCAGTGGGGTCACACCAAAAGGATCTAGATCTCTCTTTCAGTTAATCTTCATGTGTAATAGCAGGAAAATATCCAAAAACAGAGAGATAAACAAAGTAATGTTGTTGTCCTCCTTTCATAGACTATTGACAATGTGCACACAATATATAATTGCATTCTGATCTCAATAATTACTCACCCATTCAATGAGCAATTTTTGAGATCCTGTTATGTGGCAGGAACTACTGCTATAACAAATAAATTAGACAAAGATATCTGCCTTCATAGAGCTTACATTCTAGAAGAAAGATCATGATTTCTAGGACAAGTCTTAGGGAAGCCCAGAATATGGAAAGCACTCTTTTAAAAAATCATACTGTATTCTCTTCTAATTTCCAATCCACCTATTTTCCTGAAGGTAAGTATGAAAAAATGGCAAAGGTCATGTGTAATGTATACAACATTAAGGTTAAAGCATTAAGAAAAAATTCTCAATGTCAGCAACCTCTTGCCCCAAAGGGTGAATCCTTCTGCACAACTAATATTTCTGTTATCTCAATCATCCTATAAAGTGGGGACAACTGTGATAATGTCCACATATTTTTGTATTGATAAAATAGCCTGTCTAGGGAGGATTTTCTTTAACCATATGGGTTGTAGAATACAGGGCAATGGCAAGTTCACTTCCTTCCTAGAGAAATGAAAATTCCTGAACTATTATTTGTGGTTACTACTATATAAACTTGCCCAAAGATCAGAAAAATGACAACATCACAAAATAGAGAAATAGGATTGTCTGTTACAATCCTGCTTCCCTGAAATACTTGGCCAGAAGACATGTGACATAATACAAAAACTTGCATGTTTCAGTTGGTGGAATCAATATAGAAAAAAAAAAAACAGCTTTTAAATATCTGAACTTTTTTTCTTGACAACCATCACTGAAAAGGTTTTCATGATCAAGAACACTTGAAAGTGTTAATGGGTCATCTTCATCACATTGCAAGACTGAGTTCATGCAGAAAGGACTGTGCATAGGTTTCAGATTAGATCCTTAGAGTAAAGCTTTGAAAATACTAACACTGACTACTATTGACTAAGGCCAATTAGATGTCAGTAGTGAGCTTGGAACTTTGTACCAGTTAAATTTAATACCACAGCCTTATGAGGCAGATACATTTTATAGATTAGGAACTCAAGATGGAGCACCGCAATATGATTTGAAACTCAGTCCAACTCCAAACTTCTTGTACTTCCCACAATGCAACAATGCCTCTTTCAATCAGAGTTCGAATGGATGAAGTATAAACAATGCACATTCCCTTATTGATGTATTGTTTCATGAGAGCTTCTTTATTAATACATACTACTTTGGTACTAAAAACTGGTTGTCAAACTAAGAGCTTCTATAAATTTTATGGGACTGGAAGTCTTAGAGGGTATTTTCAACATACTTCATGCAGTAAGAGATTTTGTTGTTGTTGTTAACAGAGGCAGGTATATAAAATGCTCATTTCAATACACTCTGTTTCAAACACTATATTCTGGGCATCAATTCATAAACAAGAGTACAAAAAATAAAAATTCACATTGACCTAATAAAAGTTTTTTTGTGAAATGGATTCATTTCAGGTCCACAGAAAGGTAAAATGCTATAAAATACTATACCTGTTGGGGCGTCTGGGTGGTTCAGTGGGTTAAACCTCTGCCTTCGACTCAGGTCATGATCTCAGGGTCCTGGGATCTAGCCCAGCATCCTGCATCAGGCTCTCTGCTCAGCAGGGAGCCTTCTTCCCCCACCCCGCGCCACCCCCCACCCCCCGCTCTCTGCCTGTCTTTCTGCCTACTTGTGATCTCTATCAAATAAATAAATAAAAATCTTTAAAAAAATTATACCTGTAAAACTGATACACTTTTTCTTACAATGTGCATAAAATCAGTGAGAAGGTAGAAGAGTTTGACCCCCAAAAAATAGGCACAGACATGCATTTCTAAGCTACACGATCTCAGGCTTGATGGCTCAGGTTTCTACTGTATATTTCCTTTAAAGAAAATTGTATTTTCTAACATAAAACCTCAGCAGGCATGCAGTTGGCTAACAAGGGGAAAACTCTGTCCCAGTTTTCCATAATACATTCATGAAGGGATTTGAAGCAACCAACAGTCACTGCAGAAGGAAAATGAAAAAATGTTGTTCCCTGGCATTTTTTAAACAAACACAAAAGTTCAAGCTCTACAGCTATTAAGCTTTTTGGAGGCAACATAAACACAGGCTTATTTCTAACCCACTATAATCCTTGAATCAAACCCAATCTTCATTTCTGTTGTAATTTTTTCTGCAATATCCCAGACAGCGGGATTGCATGAGGCAGGGTCACCAGCCCTGGGTTTCAGCTGGGTTCTTCAGTAGCAATATCAGCACCAAGGTCTTCACTTTCTCTCTCCTGCGTGAGAGACCTCACATACCAAGTAACCTTCTTTTCTACTCTGTTTAGTCTATAGAGAGGCCCTTTTCTTTTGTGGAAAAGTACCATCTCTCCTCTTGATCTTTTTCTTCAGAAAAGGAAGAAGCGTATCCAGGGAGGATGTGGTTGACATATTTGTCTTCCATGCAAGTAGGGGGAAGGAAATTCTTTTCAAAACATAGTTTGATTTATGCAGGATCTCCTAGGATATTATAATGTGTCATGTGATCATTGTGCTCAAGGAACCCTCTAGGGAACAAAGTCCACCCTCTGCCTCTCAACAGGCTGCTTAGGAAGTACAACAGCACAGAGAGATAAAAATGGATCTGCATTTATAGTTTTGGAGATGAAGTTCTACAACTTCTGCTAGCCCTCCACAGTCAAGAGATTTGCCCGTTTCTGTCTAAGTCCTTTTTGCCACCTTCAAATGACTTATTAAAGAAATTCTCTTCTCAATAGAGAGCATGAACAGCTGGCCACCATTAGCTGAGTAATAACCCCTCAGGTTATTTTTAAATACTGTAGTAGCACAATGGACCTTGTGCACCACAAAGAGCCAATTTCCTAAATGGACATGGAAATCCAAAGAGGATGATGTATGGGCAAACGTTACTTAACTGTCTCCATTTACATAGCTACAACCAGGCCCCATAATTACAGGTGAGCGGTGAAAACCCACATCTAAATGTGAGGCCACAGAGTTTTTCCTCACATCTGCAGTCCCGTTGGACAGTGAAATGTACAGGATAGATGATCAATACTAACAAAACTATCAACCATGATGATACCAAGGCTCATTTATACAGGGATACGTGCTGGGGGTAGAAGAAAAAGGCAAAGTTAACCAGAAAGATCTATACTTCAGTGAAGCAAAGGTAATTTTCTATGTTTTTATTGGTACTTGTGGGTGCTTAATACCTATTAAATAAGTAATGATAATTAATATTTATATACAGTGCACTGATGATTTGCACCTTAATTGACTGATGTTTGTCAAGCTCTATAGATGAAAGTTATAGTAAGTGGTAAGTGGAAATATTTTTAAAACTATAATTCTAATTATTTAAAATTTGATATTCACCCTCTCCTGCTAGGGACTTTGAGCCAAGCACTTAATTTTTGGTCTGGACCTTGACTTTCCTGTTTGTAATACAAAAAGGTTTAAATAGATGATCTCTAAGATCCTTTTACTTCTGACATTCAGAGATTATAATTAACTGTATAGCTGGAGACTGATAGAATTCTGAGCCTGGAAGAGATTCTAGAATGGATTTATGTGGAATTGTTCCTAAAACAATTATGGAGGCTTTTTTTTTTTTCAGATTTCATTTATTGAAAGCTTATTGATGCAGACACTATACAAACTACTTACATATATTCTCTCATATGTATCTCAGAAAAGTTCTGTGATTTAGACATTGTTAAAATCTTTGTCTAAGGAAACCAAGGCTCAGGGAAATTAATTGTTTAAAACATACAGAAAATGGCAGAACAGGAAGTCAAACCCAGTTTCTGGCTTCAAAATCTATGCTCTTAACCATTCTAGGCTGCCTTTGGCATAATTTGTCCATAGTCCCAGGCCCTGGAGAAAGTCTGGACTTACTCTTACATACCTCCTCAGTGCCCCCTGATCTTCCTGCTTCCCTTTGGCTCCAAGCCAAGGTTCTTTTTAACTCATAAAAACTAGTTTCCTATAAGTGAGGAAGGAAAGTCTCATTTCTTCTCAGTGTTTGTGAGCAAATATCTGTGCAGACAGGATGGAACAAGCCACCATTCTGATAGTCTCAAATTCTAGCACAATATAAGATTTTTCTTTAGAATTTCATCTAGGGTAACATGGTATTCTAAATTCTTGTTTCCCTGCAGGAGCCTAGTAGCTTTATGCAAGCTACCAAAGTATGTGTCATTTCCCTTAACCATAGGCTAACCAGTGATGATCCCTCTTAGAGACACTTGCTTCTCTTTGTTTCTTCCCTCCTCCTTTTGTTCCCTTGCCCACCCGGCAAGCAATTAGTGAAACAGAATCCTTAATAAGGCCAGTAGAGTCCAACCCACATAGCTGTTTTGTTCCTAATAAATCAAGTAATTCAGCTCAGATTGAGGAGGCTGCCATGTTTATAATACCACATAGTCAATATCTCCATATTTCTCTAAGAAGTAAGTAGACATCCTTATCATTATTTTCAGAAAAGAATCTCATCTTTCTCTTTGTGGGATAGGGGCTGATAGTTGTGCCATTGTTGCTAGAGTTCCTTGTTTTAATCAGAGGCTTGAGATGATGACTTAGCAGTCATTTGCAGTATCTTTTTCAGAGAAGGGAAGTGAGCAGACAAAAGTCCACAGAGCTTTGCTCATCCTGGGTACAAAGGATTTGAACCAGGATGGAATAACCCTTTTGTGGTAATAGTTCTTAGTGCTTTTCCTTCCACGATTCTACAGGGATAGGTGGATCCCATTAAAGAACATAATATTTAAAGCTTATATTCAAATAAACTTTAATTGGTAAAAATTATCTGTACCTATTCAATCTCTTTTGACTTCTTCAACCATGTTAGCAAGTTAAAACATAATCTTATTAAATTAAGATTTGACATTCAGGTCCCAAATATTCTGATAGCTCTACCCAAGAACAGAGAAACTTTAGGAACCACAAAAATGAACTAGAGTTAAAGAATTTCCTTAACAAATAGCACTAACTGATTAATGATGTTGTGTGATTGCTCATATAATCCACTGGTAAAATATCTAAAGTCAGAGGCTGAAGCTCTTGCTTTTCTCTACATTTTTTCAGGTAATTGGGCTCAGTGCTATGAGCTGGTAGACCCCTATTAGGCTATTTTTAGACTACTATTTTAAGGAAAATAGTGTCAAATCTTAGTATATTCTAAGAAGAGTGTCAAATGGCAAGTGGATTAGAAACCCTGCCAAATAAGAAGTAGTAGAGAGATAAAGACTTTTTTGTTTAGAAAATGGAGGATTTGTTTGGGGACAGGGAGTTCCCTCCCTGAGAAATGTGAAGGCATGTTGGAGAATGTTAAGTGTTTCAGCTCTTTCGTGTGGAAGAGGGATCAAACTGATTCAAGATGACTCAAGGGATAAAAGTAGGGTCAAGGAGTAAAACAAGAGAAAGCCAGATGATAGTTACGTATGAGGAAATACTTCTAATAGCTACAGCTTTGTAGAAATGAGAGACACTAAGTTCCTTTTGTCTAGAGATGTCTGGGCAAAGCTAGAGTGTCCAGGTTGCAGGGATTATTGTAGCACTGGATTTGGAAAAGGGAGCAGGAAATAACTCATACTTAAATTTGCTTTCTATGAAAGACTGCAGCTCTGTAGCTTATGTTCTCACTGAAAAATGTGATCAATGTTTGATTTCCTTGAAAAACAGAATGAACTTAATAATAATAATAATAATAATAATAATAAAAGAGACAGCTGGTGGGGTAGGGAGAGAAATCTGAGGCATAGCCCATCAGCAAGCCCTAGTTTTGATTGCTGCAGAGGCATATTATGCTCTATGCTGGTCTCTTGACCACAGCAGTATATTTCTCTTCAGTCTGAAAATGAGTTTAAAAATCAGGGCATATACAGGTTGACATAGCATCAAATATTAGACTACTATTTTCCTAGAAACTGATTGGCCAATTTGCATCCAGGCTGCCAAATATGGTAAGGCAATAACATTGGTTAAGTTTGGATAACTTGTCTGAAAAGACATTCCTTTTGGAGTACAATGGAATGGCTATTTTTTGTAACTCTTTCAATTCAAAAATTAGTTATGTCTCCTTTTTGAAATAGAAAAGCATGTGGAATTTCTTTAAGAGATAAAACTTTAAAGTACAAATTTATCCTAAAATATACACACGTTATGCATCCAGAATAACAAGGAGCTTTTTCCCTTTTGAAAATAGTCATGATTTTATTTTGCCTTTCCTTAGTTTTTAATCACTATCCTTGTTGTCTAAAAGGCAAATTAAATTGTTCCAGTGTTCAGCTCTTTGTTCATGCAAATAAACGAAATCTCGTTGTGAATTCCATTGTTAACATAAAAATCTAATTTCAAATTCTTAGTTACATCCAATCAATATCTTACCATAGATAACATCACAACTATCAATTAATTGTGCTCTTTTTATATTTTGGTTGAAATGAAGATTTAAAAATTGTACATTGCCAAAAGAAAATTTTTGTAATCTTGGGAATATTAAGAAGATTTCCTTGACAGCTAAGTTTTGCAAATATCTATGTCCTTGTGTCTTACAAGCAGAATAACTTGATTGTGACCTACATTGTCTCTTTCTCTAAGAGGGAGGAAATTTTTGCCTCTTTGGAATAGTATTATTTACCTTGTACTAAGTTATGTTGCAGGAATGATTGACTTCAAATAATCTTTCCTTTAAAACAAATGTTTATTGCTTGCTCCTGTTACATATTCACTGGTGGTTGGCCCATCTGAAGACCTCTGTTTCATCTCTTATTTATCCCGTGACCGTGGTTGATTGAACAGCCTCAATCTTGCATTACTGAGCTCATGACAAAAGGAAAAGAAAAGACACAATGTCACTTTTTCTCATGTTCCACTGACTACATCAAGTCACAAGCATGATGTCAGTTGGTGGAGTACACCTGTCTAGGGAGGAGCTGTGTAGACCTTTGTCTACTGGATGCAGTGCCAGAAACATCAAAAGCATCCTTACAATGTAGCAAATGTCATTGTGAATAAATATGTCTGGAAACATTTTATCTCATCTGCTTTGTTCCTTCTAAGCTATTTAAATGATGTGGTCAATTGAATTCTGCCAAGTTGCCATATTTCATCACTTATTGTTATGTCCTTAGACTTTGTCAACCTCAGATTATTTGTCTATAAAATGACAATTCAGTAAAGTTTCACTGTGAATAACTGGGGAATATGCTACTCTATGCAAGGCTTTCCCCCCCCCTAAACTAAAAAATACACTACCATGAATACTTCACATATATTTTTCTCATAACGCTTCCTAGTAAATGGGTATTAGTTCATGTTACTATAAATTACAATATGGTGTATAAGCTGCTGTAGAATTACACCTCACAGCTACAGAAATACCTGGAGAGCTGCTGGGGAGTAATGTGATTATCACAAGCAACACCAGGGAAATAATATAATTTGTTGCCTACTATAAAACGCTATCCCATTTTTCTTAGAAGCTTGGCAGATTGAAATAAATTCTTTAAAGTCAATTTATTAGATTAAAAAAAATCCTACCATTTCCCCCTTCTTTTCCTCACCCAGAGACCTTTAACAAGCCAGTGTAAAAATCAGCAGGCAACCACGCTTATTGAGGACTTTCTTGAAAAGAAAGTTTTAAAATTAGAATAACATACTCTGAACAATATTGATAAGATTACTGCCCCAGTAATTTGTGGCAGGTTACCATGAAGTGCACTTTGAAATAAAAATAATGATTAGATAGGTACATTAAAGGAGAAAAGGAAGGGGAAAGGAGGGAGAGTGGGAAAGAGAGAGAGAGAGAGAGAAAGAGAAAGAACATCATCAGAGAGCAACAAGAGTATTTCTGCTAGTGCCATGGATTCATCAAAGCATGGGAGATTATAGAGATGCTGATTTATAGCTGATTTTTTTTTTCCTTCCTCAGAAAGTAAGAGTGGCTTATAGTAGCATGTACTTAAAAAGATTTCCCACTATGATTTCTCAACTGGAAATCTTTTCTCCTCTCTTCTTTGACTATCTTACTAATCTGAAAACACTGGAGATGTATATCAGTAGGTATGTGGGTTGCCTGGAACTAATGTTGCTGGTGGCTAGATTGTACTGTGGATTCTTTTTCTGTGCCTGGATGCATAAAACAGACAGATATCCTAGTTCCCAAATGTTTTTTGTCTTTCAGGGGCCTGAGCATTCATATAGCATCTCTTTTTTTCAAATTCCAAAACACCACTGTGCATTTTCTACTATTTAGGTGTTTGCATATTATATTCACAAAAAGTGTTTTTTTTTAATTAAAACATAATAAAACAAAAACTAGAGAAATGGCTCCATATGAAAAAGCAAGGTAATACATTCATGGACTCACCATTGAATTACAATTTCACAATTATAAATGCAATTTGTGATTTCTTTCCATATCTAATCACTAAAATACTGTCATGGGTGAAGAAAACAGAAAAAATACATCTAGTACATCATCATTACTGCCTTTTAATTTCTTACCTCAATATTCAGGTGCCTCCTTGTAATTTCCCCATTGCTGAAACACCCCACATATACTGCCTCCCAACTGTTAATAATTCTATCATCAGCTTCATGTCTAGTGATTCAATTCAAAATACACTCTGAAGGTTGAGTGGATAGATCTTGCTGGTGGATTTGGACATGAGGTGTAAGAGAAAGGGAAAAGGCAAAAATGTATTAAAAATTGCCTAAGCATCTAGCTGTAATGTGGTACCCTTACTAATGTTGGGCACAGTGGACAGCTGGAGGTGGAGTAGGAAGATATCCAGAATTTTTTTTGATTCTTTAAATTAAAGATATTGAAAGAACTATTGAATACATAAGTCTGAAACTCAAAGATTAGGCTATAGATAGTGTTTTCTTGGAAAGAAAAGGTTAAATCATTAAAGAGAGGAGACTGAATAGAGTCACATAGGGAAGAGGGTGTAGAATTGAAGAGGGAGATCTGAGGACTAGAGGTAAGAGCAGTGAATGAAGGGACTTGGAGAGGAGAATTCAGGAAGGTTGGAGAGAATGGTGTGAAAAGACGATATAGAATGTAAACTTTCCTTCCAAGAAGTTTTGCTATATAGTTTATGAGAGAACTGAGTAGAAACTAGAAAGAAAACATGGTGTCAAGATTTTTTTTTAAGATGAGAGATATTATATCACATCTGTATGCTGATGGAAATCACCTAGGAAAACAGAAGAAATTAAAGATGACAGAGGGAGCAGGATTGAATGCAGGAGCAATGTTTTTGCATATTTCAAGGAGATGGAAATCCAGTACACAAGTGGAGGGATTCATCTCAAAGATAGCAGAGACATTTGATCCATCTGATAAAAGGGAATGTGTATATGGTGACAGATTTAGATAGATTGGTTTTTGTGGTGGGAAGATTGGGATATAATCTTCTGATTATTGCTCATTTCTAGATAAAAACAAGGTTTATCCATTGAGAATAAGGATTCTGGAAGACCTGGTAGAGGAAAACAAAATGGTTGAAGTAGTTTTGGGAGGTGAGTGGACAAGAAAAATAAAAGAAGATATCTCAACGGTACTGCTGGCCCACTTGAGACTGTGGTCATAATTTTGAAGAGAGACCGGTCACCATGGATGTGGATTTTTTTTTTTTTTTTGCCTCTTTCTATGTGAGGATATGTTTTTAACTGTGGTTGGTATTTTGTTATGTGAAATTATGTATGGAAAGAATGGCAAAGGAGTTGAGATTTTTCAAAATAATGATTATAGGGAAATACCCCAGAACTAAAAGCTCAGTGTGAAAGGATGGTGGTCACAGATGACACTGGTGAGTAAAAACAGCCCCCAAACTGAATTCATAAACTTCCTCTTCAAACCTGATTCTTCTGTTTCATCCTTTTTTTCAGTGATGGATCACCAGTTTTTTGAGCCAGAAATCTGGAAATATATGTCTCTTGCTTTGATATCCCAAATCAATTTCTACTGAGCTGGTCACATATTTTCAAGTATTTCTCTTCTTTTCCCCAGTTGTGCTTCCTGTGGTTATGCTCTTTGGTCACTTACTTGGATATTGCAAGAGTTGGTACTTTAACTCTCCTTCAACTTTCCATCTCATTGATCCTTGACCTGCAGTTACCAGAATGACTTTTAAGATCTGATTTTACTAACTCCCTACTTAAAAATATTGATTATCTCCAAACATCCTCCAGAAAAAAGTCCAAAACCTTCAAGCGACAGAAGAATAATGATATTTGATGGGTCTTTAATAGCTACTATGTGTCAAACACTGGGCTAAGCACAAGAAATCTTCATACAGCCTCAGGGATAATTGATTGATAGACTGATTGATTATTCCATAGGGACATTATGTTACATGTAAAGAAATCCAAGGACAAAAATATGAAGTGGCTTTACAAGGTAATACTTAGAAGTAGAAATCTGAGAGTTTGGATCCAGGTCTGACTAATTCTAGAATGTGCTGTCATAGACACAAACATTATTGTCTGAGTATAAGTCTTGCTGTGATCTGACACTTGCTTCTCTTTCCAGGCTTGTCTGTCATCCTTTCCCTTTTCCCCTTAGACTGACCTTGTGTAAAATCCTGTAAAATAATCTCATGTCCACAGTTATGCATTCTCCTGTGCTTGAAATACTTCCCCTAAATGTCTCTCCTTCTCCTTAACTCCACCTAACACCCATCCTTAATACCCATCCCTTGCTTGGACAACTTTCATGAATTTATTTAAAATCTGATACCTTTGGGTATCTTTTTCCCATTTAACCTTCTATTATTTTATCAATAATATTTTATTGCAGTTTTCTGTTTATCTGTTCATGGATCTATTATGGACTTAATTGTGTCTACCCCACCAAATTCATATGATAAAGTTCTAATCCCAGGCTTTCAGAATATAACAATACTTAGAGATAAAGTCTTAAAGTGGTGATTAAATTAAAATGAAGCCATTCATTAGTCTCTAATCCAATTTGATTGGTGTCTTTATAAGAAGAGCAAATTTAAACACATAAAAACACCAGAAATGTGTTCCTAAACAGAAGAAAGGTCATGGAGATCATGTGAGGGCACAGCAAGAAGACAGCCATGTGTAAGCCAAAGAGAAAGGCCTCAAAAGAAAGAAAATCTGTGACATTTTGAACTTGGACTTCCAGCCTACAGACCTGTAAGAAAATTAATTTCTGTTGTTTAAGCATCAAGTCTGTGATATTTTGTTATGACATCCCTAGTAAACTAATATAATCTCTACTACGGGAGCGTGGGTGTCTCAGTGGGTTAAGCCGCTTCCTTCAGCTCGGGTCATGATCTCAGGGTCCTGGGATCAAGTCCCGCATCCCCTCTGCTCAGCAGGGGGCCTGCTTCCCTTCCTCTCTCTCTGCCTGCCTCTGCCTACATGTGATCTCTCTCTGTCAAATAAATAAATAAAATCTTTAAAAAATATATAATCTCTACTAGTAATCTTCAAGGCAAAATCTCATCTGCATCATTAGATTTTTAAAAATATTTTATTTATTTATTTATTTATTTGACAGAGACAGAAAGTGAGAGAGGAAACACAAGTAGGGGGAGTGGGAGAGGGAGAAGCAGGCTTCCAGTTGAGCAGAGATTCCTATGCAGGAACCTGGGACCCAATGCAGGAGCCTAGGATCATGACCCAAGCCAAAGGCACATGCTAAAGACGCTAAAGCTCATTAACTTTTAAGATTACCATCCTATAGACACTTCCACCTTCTACACATGTTTTTCATCTGATCAGTGTTACAGATATTCAATACAGTTTACCAGATGAATGAAAACACTGATGGAAATACATATACTTGTACACAGGAGTACATTATAGACCTCCCAAATGTGGGCCTGAATCTATTTAATATTCCAAGGTCAGAGGTTGACCATTTCACATTACTTATGTATTTTCACATATCTACTCTCACATGTTATTGAGGATTATTGTTGGGTAGTAAGAAATTTGATGGTGCATGTGGTAAATAAGTAGAACTCCAATGATTCATTAACCCAAAATGTAAACTTTCGTCCAAACCTCCTGACTTTGGTCTTCAGAGTTATCAGCTTTGCATTCGCCCCTTTTGGAGGTACATTGATGGAGGCATTGTTATATTTACAGGTGTGATGAGAAACTGAGCTCCTTCCCTGGGTTTCTTAGTGTGGCCAGCATCACTATTCTCCCTCCCTCTCACATCCTTTCTTTTCCCAGCAAAGGGAAAAGGAAGTGTATTTACCTAGCAGGTATTTTCAAGTTTTTACAGTTCTAGGTAAAACACTCCAACTTACTGTCACCGTACTTTAGCAAATAGTAGAATAGCTGGCCAGGACCTGATGAAAAATAATTACATAAATATTTGGTGTTAGAATGGTTCCATCCCTTATAAACAGACCTGAAGTGTCAGTTGTTCGATTTTGTGGTAAAGAAAATGACTTCCTACCAAACAATTATTTCAGCTTCTAGAAAAGCCACAGGACCAGCTGGGTGAGAAACAAAATAAAATTTTGATTTTTGCATTTTGTAGGCTGCAATGTCTTGCTAAACCCTGATGGCCTCTAAAGGACTTGAATTGGGTTTTGAACCATTATGATGATGATGATGATGATGATGATGATGATGATGATGTTATTTTAGTCACCATACAGTACATCATTAATTTTTTATGTAGTTTTCCAAATTTCATTTTTTTTATGTATAACAATCAGAGCTCCATGCGATACGTGCCCCCCTTAATACTCATCAGCGAGCCAACCCATCCCTCCACCCACCGCCCTAAACCCTCAGTTTGTTTCTTGGAGTCCACAGTCTTTCATGGTTCATCTCTCCCTCTGATCCCCCCCCCTTCATTTTAACCTTCCTTCTCCTAATGTCCTCCATGCTATTCCTTATGTTCCACAAGTAACTGAAAACATATGATAATTGACTTTTTCTGCTTGACTTATTTCACTTGGTATAATCTCCTCTGATCCCATCCATGTTGATGCAAACACTGGGTATTAATCATTTCTGATGGCTGAGTAGTATTCCATTGTATATATAGACCTCATCTTTATCCATTCATCTGTTGAAGGGCATCTTGGCTCTTTCCACAGTTTGGATGTTGTGTAGCCACTTTGGAAAACAGTGTGGAGGTTGCTCAAAAAATTAAAAATAGAGCTACCCTATCACCTGGCAATTGCACTAGTGGGTATTTACCCCAAAGATACAGATGTAGCAAAAAGAAGGGCCATATGTAACCCAATGTTTGTAACAGGACCACTTTTTTTAAAAACTATACTTTCCTTTTTTCCTTGATTGTTTATCTAAAGTCACAGGATTTTGTTTCTTCATCAGGACATTTCTGACAGGGTTTGGTAACTTTAGAATGACCTGAAGCAACTTGATGAACACACTTTTTGTAATAACTAAAATGACTACTAAGTGTGGTCTTGATCTTTTTCCCTAGAGGTTGAGTTAGGGCTGGAGAGAAGAGCACAGAAGTAGAAAAAACTTTTGTGTTCCAATAAGCCATTAGTCTGTGCTTGCAAACTTCCCAGGGAACTAAAGAGCTAAGTAAGCAAACAGACTTGAAGCCTGTCTTGACTCCTTTGTGAAACTCTGCTACCCTCTCTGAGTTTTAATTCCTGGATTCTATGAAAGATTCCTATAAAAACCTTTATACTGCAATTGTATTTCCAACTTAAAAAAAAATTATTTGGTGTTCATGATCCTGTATCTATTAGAGTTAAATTCTCCATATTCCCCATTCCACTGCAGACACTTCCTTTCACCTGGCTTTTTGGGCTGGCCTCTTTCATCCACTCCAGATTTCCTTTCTCCTATTCCTTGCAAGTGACCAGCAGGGGTTGTATGAAGAAGGGTTCCCAAGGCCTGCAGCCAGAGTGAGGCCAATGACGGAAAGTTATGTGCTACCATGGCTCCGTCAGGGTTTCAATCTTCATAACCTGGAACTCATTACTCTACTTTAGAATATACTGCTCTTTGAATAAGCTTTTTTTAAGAAGCTCTGCAAAGCAGACATTTGATTTTTATAGAGACATCTACCTTTCTTTGTATGTGTATACAGAATCTCCATAAATTTTGCTGAAGTGTCCCCATGGTCTCTTTCTCTATTTGAATATCAGGTTACAACAGAGAAGGACAGAGATTTGACTTGTTACCCTGTTACTTGTTAGATAAGAAGCAAAGCTAGGAGCCTAGTGAGAATATGACTGAAAAGTTTAATTTAATAAAGGACTGGTTTCTGTGTTGAAAACTTTGGATCTAGGGAGGGGAAGTTTCAAGAAGCTGAGCCCCCAATATATTTATCTGCAGTTTACCATTTTCTTTCAGTCATCTTTTTGTAAAAATCCCCAGATCTTCCTAAAATAAGACTGTTTTGTGAGAAAAAATGAAGCTTTTTCAGATTGTGGGTAACTTCAACTCTTTCTTGAAAACTGAGCAAAATGTAAACATTTCCATGTCTTCAACTATTTGATAGGCAAGGCAGACCCCAAGATTCAGAAAAGGAAGGCCCCACCCAACAAAAGAAACACTCCCTGTTAAATCAGAAATGGCTGGAGAGCAAAACCACAAAGATTGCTGCTACAAGGCCATATGGATTTGGGTCTGGTCTATATTATAAAGGCTGAGGAAGACTTAGACTTCTTCCAACACCACACTTCCCCCACCACCCTTCAGTCCACTCTCCTTGACTTAAAGCCAGGATTCTGCTATACATTTTGAAGCATAGTCCAAATATTCTCCTGCTTTCTTGTCTATAAAAAAGAGTCTTTCCAGGATATGTGTCTGTGAAAGAGTTCATCCTCACGTACAATACAATCCAAGAAAGCTATGTCACTGTATATATCCACAGCTCTTAACTAAAACAACAAAGTCATGTTGTATGCAATACTCTTTCACAGGACAAAAGGTACTGGAAATTTCCATGTGGACAGACGTGGTCCTGCTGTTGTGGGGATGGCTCAGGGGAGTAGGGGCGGTACCGGAGGTGAGGATGTGAGAACATGAGAAGAGACCTCCACGGAGAGAGGCCAGGACTGGGGTGTGTGAAGCTTTGGCCCCATTTTAAGCACAGCTGTGTTATAAATGTGATGAACTAGCATTTCTTGGATGATGTTCAGCCTGGGTCACAGGACAGCTAAGGTGGGAATAAAAGTAATGTTACCTTAGACCTGCCCTCCCCCAGGATGTGAATTTTTAAGAGTTGAAAATTACTGAGATCTGTCCTCACAGCTGCAAGGGCTCAGAATAGTATGAATGATGTGTATTTTGTGACACCTGGCTCTTGGTTGCCCAGAATTGAGGGGAAGGAGATCTCTCTGTCTCCTTCTGTCTCTCTCTGTCTGTCTCTCTCTCAAACATCTATCTCAGGGTTGGTTGGAGGGTAAAGTCCTCAGGCCAGATCAAACTTCCTCCTGAGTTAAAGAAGGTGGGAGGAGTTAGGGGTGGTAGTGACTTTGACATAGGCCATTCATCCATCCAACCCAACAACCAGCAAATGATATACCTAATATTTGTGCAAATTGCTGAGCAAACTGTGTTCTGACAGTTCTTGGATTGCAAGAGGTGTCCTGGGTATTCATATACCACTGGAAAATCATGCTTGATATTAACAAAATATATAGACATGCTCAAAAATGTCTGCCCTCTATCCCCTATATAAACCATATTGATAGTTTTCTTCATAGATCACAACTCTATAGATTATTTTTACCCCAGGAGTCATGGCTTACAGGAATGGAGGTCAACTTATAAGTGGAGAAATTGAATATGACAAAAAAGGTGTTAACTCTCAAAGCCTCACCGCAAGGCACAGGTGGGAACAAACAGAACAGTGAGCAATGTTTCTACATCTCACGGGGCTGCTTTCCCCCTGAGAAAACCAGCACATCCTCTATCAATTTCCATGTCTTAATGAACCAGATGTAATTATAAATATGAGGGTGGGAGAAACACTGAGGGAAATTGATTTTGAAAAGAAACAGACAACTATTTTTGTCAGATGAAAGCTTCTCCCTGTGAAGACTGAGCAGGCAGCTAATGGGTAAACTTCCCATGTTTCTTACCCTCTGCACACAAGAACATTCTCTGAGTAAAATTAGGTTTAAAATTTACATCAGCTTATGCTTGTTTGAGCTTTAAGGTTGAACCTAACTAAGTGAAAAGACCCATTCCAGGGATTATGTAAAAATGTTCAAGTCAAATATGACAAACTTCTAACTTTCTTATATTCAGATAATGAGGGAATTGGCTTAGAAATTATGTTCTCACCAGAAACCAGCCCCTTAAATAAGCCTTTGGTCTTAATGTTCAAATCCTTAAAAAACTTAATATATATGATATGATCAAAAGTAAACACAAAATATTCTTGGCAACCTCACCTGAAGCAACAAATGTTCTAATCACCTCCCAGACCCTTGAGATTGACAAGGCACCAACCTGATTTACTGCATATGTCAGTCCTTTCAGAAGGGACTATAGCAGAAGGCAAGGTGAGTTGCTGGTAAGGGCAGATCCTTGGAATATGATGCTCTGATAAAGTTGGCTCCTGCAGCATTTGTTTCACATCACTATAAAATCCTAGACTATAATTCCAGCAACTGTTTTTGAGTCATATAGAAAACCCTACCCAATTGCATTTAGTTCTAGAAGAGGTAAATTGAAATTCCTGCTCCTGGCTAATAAACTCCAATGTACTTAATCTATTTAATGTTATTTACAAAATACATAAAATGAGAAAAAAACATTATAAAAGACTGATATGCTCTCAAAATAAGAGCCCTTAGGGTCAGAACCCACAAGGTCGCCCAGTAAAGCAGTGAAATGACACTGAGAAACTCATGGAAACTTTCTAAAGAATGTAAGATTAATTTAGTGTGTTCTCTCTCATATTCTCTTTCTCAGTGTGCTTGAGAATCCCTTTGACAGAAATGTGTGTGTACATGTGTTGTGTAGCAGATTTTTTTTTTATTATTATTATAGATAACGGGAAGGAAAAGAAGTAACTAAGGAGTAGAAAAAAGAGGAATACAACTGTCAAATGTAGGTTGTGACAATGAAAAATATGTCACATATAAATTTTTATAGCTTATGATTAGAAAAATGGAGTTGTACTCCTTCAATCTAATAATTAAGACTTGACACAAGTAGTCAAATAATCACTTTTGTAAAGTGGTCCAATATTAACTGAATCCAAGTTGATTTTAAAGCACACAGTACTTGGGGCACCTGTGTGGCTTAGTGGGTTAAAGCCTCTGCTTTGGCTCAGGTCACGATCCCAGAGTCCAGGGATCTAGCCCCACATAGGGCTCTGTGCTTAGCAGAGAGCCTGCTTCCCCCTCTTTCTCTGCCTGCCTCCCTGCCTACTTGTGATCTCTCTCTCTGTCAAATAAGTAAATATAAATCTTTTTTAAAAAATAAAGCACATGGTACTTTCACAACCCTTTCAAAACCAAGAAAACTAGTTTCCTCTTATTTTGATAATAAAATTGGAAATGGACTTCATTTGGACTCTTGTTCCTCAAACCAATTCGAAGTCCCAAAAACTGTTGAAACATGGGTCTTTTTTCCCTACCACTTTCTCACCCTCCCAATTGTACTTTATTCTAAAAGCATAATGACTGTTAATTATCTAGTTAAAAAATTGATTTCTCAAATGCTTTTACATAAAAAGGAGAGTCAAAACTCATTTCACTTGAATTTTTCTTGTCTTATTTTTTTCCAGTCCTACAAGGCTTCTTTAAGTCTAAAGAGTCAATAGACCCCCAGAATAAATTTTTTCAAACTCCATCATCTCTTTTATCACTTAACTTCAAACCATTTGAAAACTGTTACTTTGGTTACAGCTGTTTCTCTTTTTCGGTCCTTTACTACCATTACCGTGACTTCCATTGATCCAATTTCATTTCCATCATTTGTCTCTCATGGCCCAGTCTTCTACTTCTCTTTTCCTCTTTTCTCTTCTACTTTTTCTTTTCTTTTCTTTCTTTCTTTCTTTCTTTATTTCTTTCTTTATTTTTTGTGGTGGTGGTGGTAAGGATCTGAGAGGTCTCTTTATCTGGGAACAATTTTAAACATTTTCATAATCATTTTCACCCATTTCTTTCACTGAGAGTTAGCTTGTGGGAGAGGCAGGAGTAGCACTGTGTGGTGTAAAAAAGAACTCATAAACAGCAAGGAAGAGCTTATTGGTCTTTCTTGATGAATGGGCTAATGATTCTTTTTAAGGCTGAATTAGATACTATAATTGTTAATTAACTCTCCTGATAAGAAATAACTCAAAGCAAAGCATGACTAGATAATGCAGCAGTAATACCCAAACTTTTCTTTTTTCCAGTGTTCCAAAATTCATTGTTTACGCACCACAGCCAGTTCTCCATGCAATATGTGACCTCCTTAATACCCACGACCAGGCTCACCCAACCCCTAACCCCCTCCCCTCCAAAACCCTCAGTTTGTATCTCAGAGTCCACAGTCTCTCATGGTTTGTCTCCCCCCCCTTCAATCTCCCCTCAACTCACTTCTCTCCATTTCCCAATGTCCTCTGTATTATTCCCCATGTACCACAAGTAAGTGAAACCATATGATAATTGACTCTCTCTGCTTGACTTATTTCATTCAGCATAATCTCCTCCAGTCCTGTCCATGTTGATACAAAAGTTGGATATTCATCCTTTCTGATGGAGGCATAATACTCCTTTAGTAATATCCACTCTTGATAATACAATATTCATCTCAAGGCTTTTGCCTTCATTGTCAAAGGTTTTATAAAAGTGAATTTATTAACATTTCAGTTCTTTTTCTTTTTTAATGGTCTCCTTCCTCAGAATGTAGAAGTTACTAGTGACTAAAGCGAAAAAATGTTAAGAAACTGAGAAAGTACTTTTTCATATGAAAGGATTCTAATAGGTAGAATAATTTTCTCTTAGTTTGTGAGTCATATAAATACTTAGATTCTATAAAAATAAGACATATGTTTCTTAGCCTTAATTTTTTAATGTTAGTCTGTGAAATAAACAATGTAGAATACTAAAGGTGTTTTTAATTTTCTTCTATAGTTCCAATCTGATTCCAAGGGAAGGAAAGGAAATGGAAAGATACAACATCTAGAGATGGAAGGAGTTACCTTAAAACAGAAAGGGCTGGAGTTCTTAAAGAATGTTTAAGCATTATTTCCTTCCTGCACTGTGAGCTCACTGAGGAAAGAGCCCACAATTTATCCATTTTGTGTTTGACTTACCTGATATGTTGCCTATGACATTGTAGGTTTTTAGTAAATATTTGTTGAATGAATGAAAATGACTATAAATATTAAACATTTTAAATAAACACAATCCTAAGTGGATCAGATCTGATTTAAGCATATTTTATATAGTATTGGTGTTCAAGTCAGGAGTGATTTAAAATGATTTGTCATAGACTATTCATTCAATATTAATTTCCATCTTTCTCCAAAGTACATGCTGAAAATCCTTTCTTTTCTTGTTTTCTAAAGAGCTAAGGAAAATTAGGTTAGTATCAGATCTTGTAAGGTGAATTTCACAATCATAGAAACTCAAGAGCCTTGTAATTAAGTGACAAGCCCCGAGGACTAACAAAGGTAGAATTAAGATGATGCACTAGCCTTCTAATCTTAGGGCAGTTCTTTATGATCCAAATAAAGCCTGGGTTAATGACAGAACCTGTGTGAGACTGCTGAAGATCTCAGCATAACATGTACACATCCCAGGTTCATGGTAAGCTCATACTTATTTTGCCAAGGGATTAGTCTTTATTGAGAGCAAAAGAAATTCTGAAAGCTCTAATACAATTTGAGTCACTGGAGTTATCAAGATTACTTTTTAAGATATGGGATCTCCAGGAAGCCTTTTGAGATGTATTTTGCCAAGAACAAACAAATTTAAATGCTCAGAGTCTCGTTTTTTTCTGTTCAAAACTACAGACTATATAAGGGTGGAACGACTTCTAAATTTGGCAAAGCTCCCTTTGCTGGTACTCCAGAAGCGAGTATCAATCACCCCAAACAAGTAGATCGCACTAATCAGCAACCATATAATGAGTCTCATTGAAAAAAACTTTAAGCTGTTTCTTACGTCAAGTTAGAGAAAGCTGGGGGAAAATATTCTCCTTTTGATTAATCATCACAAACGAGAAATACATTTAAGCAAATGCTTTCTGTTAACTAATTTGGAGAACACACAGGAGACTAAAATTTCTACTGAGAATATGAGAAGAAACAAGGAAAGAAACATGAATGTATTTATGGATGTGCCACCCTGGGATAAGTGAATATCTATCACAGCTAAAGATGACAGTTAATATTTATAAAAGGGTATATATTTTTATTATTTTTTTAAAGATTTTATTTATTTATTTGACAGAGAGAGATCACAAGTAGACAGAGAGAGAGAGGAAGAAGCAGGCTCCCTGCTGAGCAGAGAGCCCGATGTGGACTCGATACCAGGACCCTGAGATCATGACCTGAGCCGAAGGCAGCGGCTTAACCCACTGAGCCACCCAGGCGCCCCAAAAGGATATATATTTTTAAATATAAACATTGATCATCCAAGAGGAAAAGAAAAATAAAAGTGATTTTGATAGTCTCAAAAAACACCATTTTAATGCATTAACAACCCTTAATCAAGAGAAGTGCTAAATCAGGCATTCTTCTATAGGGACCAGTCTTCCTAAAGAAATCCATCCGAGTTCAAGGGGAGTTGAAAATTTAGATGGAAAAAGAGTACATTTTTATCTTTACTAACCTACAACTCAAATTTTAGCATTTCCTTCCCATAAGAATGTAGGCAATCAATGACATTATGGTTAGTAATATCAATGGCTTTGTCCCTAACAGAAATCAAATATTTTCATAATGTCATATTTAAATAAATGTATTGAAGATACTTAGAAATTTTCTTCATATCACTGTTTTGAAATTACACCAGTTATTAGACCAACTGCTAGATCTTGTTTGTTATTAATATTTAAGGAAACAATATTTGTCACAAATATTTTCTTAATATTTTGACTATTCTGTTATAATTTATTTCCTATTCCCATACTTGACAATTTCAGTATTATTTGTTCTCTATTTCAATATTTGGCTATCTCAAAATAACTTGTTCCCTATATAAATGCTATGCATTAAAAACATTGCAAGCCAGTATCCTTTGACTTTACCAGTCTGTAAACATTCCTAGGCTAAACCACCAATTAAAGTTTGGAAAAATCATTAATTTATTTTATATATATTTATGATGAACATTTACCTGACAGAGAAATGTCTTATAGCATTCTCTACTATTTGTATTTGAGTAATTATGCAATATAGTGTGAGTTTAATGGACACACACTGATTAATAGTTCTTTATAAACTCATTTTCTAATAAACATTATCTAGATATATTGTTTAAGCAATAAAATGTACTGCATATTTTGAAGAAACAGAATATTCCTTTGAACAGATTTTTTTTACTCATTAACTTTATTCTAACTACTCTACGAACCTGAAAAATTTTTGCATTTATGTGAGGCAATTTACTAAGATAAGTCTTCAAAACACAAGATTTAGGGAGATGATAGTAAGAAACTTGATTTTCTGGATTAAGAATAGAGTTCTAATTATTCTGTTTTTATATCCATTTTCCATATTGTCAAATGGTGACTACACTGTAAATATTGACACTGATATATTATAAATACCATGCTCCTTTTTTTATTCATCTATTCTGTCATTCTTTGAGCCCTGCTGCATAGACAAAAGTTGTGTTAAAGAATGAGTTCTTGGGGTCGCCCGGGTGGCTCAGTTGATTAAGCATCTGACTCCTGATTTCGGCTTAAGTCATGATCTTAGGATCCTGGGATCAAACCTCTTGTCAGGCTCTGTGTTCAGTCTGGAGTCTGCTTGAGAATTCTCTCCTTCTTCCTCTATCCCTCCTCCCACTCTTTCCCTCTCCTCCTTTCTTCCCCTCTCTTTCTCTTTCTAATAATTTTTTTTAAAAGTCTTTAAAAATCTTTTTTAAAAAAACTGGTTCTTTGTTCATTTTTAGTATTTATTACCATGAATTCCATTTCTTGTTCTTTTTTCAACATGCAACAAATGATTCTAGTGCTTTCAACATTAGGTTACTAAAAATATGCTTTTTAACTATGACTTTATGGAAGTTTTAGAAATAGGACAACGAGATATTTGGGACTTGTTACATAGATTATTGTCAGTAATAAGGTTTGGTGCAAAACAACTAGAAAAATGAAGTTGCCATAAACTCGGATGAGAACAGATTTGGGGATTGGTGTCTGGACATCTTTCACATATTAGGTATGAGCTGCTTCTTATACATCTAAGAAGAGATGTCAAGTAGGTGACTGGATATCTGAATTCAAATTTCAAGGGAAAGAGCTACAGTAATGGCATGAATTTGGAAGTCATTAATATATGGATGGTAGACATGGATCTGAAGAGATCATCTGGGGGGTGGGTGTAAACATGAAAGATCATAGAAAAGAAGAGGACCAAGATCAGAACCCACTAAAAGACTAAGAAAGAGCATCCAGAAAGATAGAAAGAATGATTCTTTATTGCCTTTTCATTCCCTGATTTGGAGGCACTATAAATGTGAGCAGTTATAGCTTAGTCCTGGAAAATGCTGTAAGGATGATACTGCTTAGTTCAAATATGTTTAAAGATGCTGAGAAGTGTACCATATGCAGTCCATTGATATTTTTCTTTGGTTTGAATTAAGACTTGCCGGCTGCAGAAAACTAAAAATACATCATGCTGAAAAATGGACACCCTGAACACTTTGTGTGTGTGTGTTTCACAGTTTTCCATGACATTTTAACTAAGTGTGGAGGATATTGTTCTTCTTTTCCTTACACTTGGTATGGTGAATGCCGAATGTGTGGGGGTTACAATCATACCATGTGACAGATTGCAGTGTCACACATACAGGATTCTGCCTTCACTGCAGGGATGAACAGAAGGAAATCATGGCTAGGAGAGAGAAACTTTTTATTCAGCTGCAAATAGCATCATAAAGTGGTAATGAAAATTAAGAAAGTTACCAGGTGAAAGTCATGCTTCCTTCAGGTTCTTCACTCTCCACCATTACCTCAAAAATATGTATAGATAAATATAGATATCATATATGCCATATATCACATGTATCTATTTATCTATAGATATATATTACTTCCAGGTATCACCACCTTTTTGGAACAGACAGTTATAGTTGCCAAAATACTCTATTTGGGTTATTTTTTGTAAGGATAGCATTCAACAAAGGTTAACTTTGATTCCTCGTATATAGGAAACATATATGAGGCAACAACAACAACAACATAGAGATCATATGCTTATATAAAACTGTGCTTAAAACTTAAAATCCAGATACCATTGATTGGAGAAGTCCCAACATCATTGTAAGATGATAATCATCTAGGATGTGGCATCATGTGAGATCTGCCCTTCTTGTTCCTCTTGGCCATTGAGCTCCTTTCTCTGACACACTCCCAGAGACAGATCAAGGAAGACAAGGAAGGCAAACATTATATGTCTTGGTTCTTCAAGTGGTATATAGCACTAGCCTTAAGATTCAAAAAAAAAAAAATGGTTTTAATAAAAGAGGCTTCTGGAGAGCAATGCCTGAATGGCTCAATTGGTTTAGCATCTGACACTTGATTTAAGCTCAGGTCATGATCTAAGGGTCCTGGAATCCAACTCCACATGGAGCTCCGTACTCAGTCCTGGGTCTGCCTGAGGATCCTTTTTCCACCTCACCTTCTGCCCTGCCCCCCCTTAGCTGCATACTCCTGGTTTCTCTCTCACTCTCTCTCAAATAAAGAAATAAATCTTCAAAAGAGAGAGACAGAGACTTCTGGAGAGTTTATGAAATCAATTTCTTCATGCTTTCTCAATATGGAAGCATTGTCCCTCAATATGGAATTAGTATCTTAGAGACAACCCAGGTAAGTAGATGACCTCATTCAGTTGTAGGGGGAAATGCCTCTCTCTGCTGCTCTATTTCTGCCATTTTTTTTTTTTAATGGCTGTTTTTGTCTCTGGCTCTGTTTCTGTCTCTCTGCCACAATCTCTTCTCATCTTTCCCCTGTAGTCATGTTGTTAAGTTGTTGGAATTAACTGATTTTTCTTTCACATAAAATTTCCAATAGAATTTTATAGTATAAAACAAATTATACTACTTACTACCCAGATAAGATACAGATAGCATTTCTCAGGCTTCCTTTCATAGTCAGTCAAGGGAAAAAAGTTCACATGTATAATGATGTATATATTTTGTAGTAATAATTTATTCTAGGTAGTGTGCAAAGGATGACATTTGAATTCTAAAGTTAAGAATACTGCTCTGTGAGTTGAAAACCAGTAACTAGGCATGCTTGGGTGGCTCAGTTGGTTAAGCATCTGCCTTTGGCTCAGGTCATGATCCTGAGCTCCTGGGATCGAGTCCTACATCAGACTCCTTGCTCAGTGGGGAGCCTGCTTCTCCCTCTTCCTGCTACTCCCCCGCTTGTGTGTGCACACTCTCAGTTTCTCTCTCTGACAAATAAATAAATAAAATCCTTTAAAAATGAAAAAAACTAGTAACTAGACTCTCTGAACCCATATTTTCAAAATAGATTTAAATTAGTTTGTGAAGAATAACATCTTTCATTTTATTCTTAAATATTTCTCTTAATATTAAGAATAACATATTATTATTAATTAGTATTATATTGCTAATTAATAATGTGTTAATACTTTAATATTAATAAATAGTATAAGAATAATTGAGCCTTACTCTTTATGCTCTCTGTTCTTTTATGGAAATAATATTTCATAAAGAAAACCCAAAATTTATTTAGCTTTATATGTACTCTTCGAAGAAACAAAAAAGAATTAGCAGCAATTTATAGGAATTAGCAAGAACTTCATATTGACCACATGGAACAAAGCCTTTTATTTTATTTTATTATTTTACCATTTTATTTTATTTTTTAAAGTATTCCTTTATGTAATCCCCTAAGACTTCATGATAAAATTAGGTCAATGAAAGTGATACAGTTTAATGATGTGGTCAAAAACACCCTGAGGAAATAAAAGTCAACAATAATTCAACTTGTGTTTAAGATTTATAGCCATGAACTTTGTGGCATTGAAGAAAATTCCATTAAGCATTTACTGCATCTCTTTTTTCTCCCTGGAGGAAATCAAAGTATTTATCTCCCTTTACCATGATTAGAGAATTGTCACCTTTAAAAAAACATTGTCCTTTGTTGCCAAAGCAGACACATAACAAGAAAATCACAAACATTTTCTTCTTAACTTGGGAATTACATTTGGTGGTCTCACCTTTACTGAGCCATTTTTTGTAGGTACACAGAGGTGTACTTCTGTTGAATGCTACTAAATGCCAGACACTGAACTGTGCACTCTCCCTACTTAAAGCTTTTCAACAACTTCATAAGAAATATTGTATTATTCTCATTTTCCAAATGAGAACACCAAGTTTTAGAGAATTTAAATGTCTTGTTGAATGCTACATTTTGAAGTGCTAGAGCCAGAATTTGAACCTGGGCTTAGAAGTGGAGATCTATATAACATGAGAAATTATTCCATTTTTAAAAGTGTGTGTGTATGTGTGTGTGTGTGTGTGTGTGTGTAGATGTGTGTGTGTGTTGGGGATGGGTGGAAAACCTATGCCTGCCAGCCAAAGGAACAAATCAGAGCGTCTCCCTTGTCTTAGAGTTAGAAAACAAGATGAGTGAATAAAAGTGATATTGTGATTGGGGCCCCTGGGTGGCTCAGTGGGTTAAGCCGCTGCCTTCGGCTCAGGTCATGATCTCAGGGTCCTTGGATCGAGTCCCGCATCGGGCTCTCTGCTCAGCAGGGAGCCTGCTTCCCTCTCTCTCTCTCTCTGCCTGCCTCTGTCTACTTGTGATTTCTCTCTGTCAAATAAATAAATAAAATATTAAAAAAAAAGTGATATTGTGATTTTGAGCTTGAATGTAGCTGTGCTTTTGGGTAATATTCTCCCATGCATGTGAGGATTCCATAGGGATAGGAATTCCATAACAATAGGAGAGGAGAAAAATTGAAGGATCTCAGGGCCTGAAGCCTTTAAGCCATCACTTGAGGTCTGGACTCCTACTCAAAATATTCCTGAAAATGTATTTGCATTACACTAGAGCATATCCTAACTAATATAGAACAGCATGAATTAAACCATAACTAACAAGTTAAGAACTAATGATTTAAATTACAACCAAGGGGCCTCTGGGTGGCTCAGGAGGTTAAGCATCTGACTCTTGATGTCAGCTCAGGCCATGATCTCAAGTTGTGAGATCAGGCCCCTGGCCAAGTTCTACACTGGGCATGCATCCTGGTTAAGAATTCTCTCTCTCCCTCTCCCTCTCAAATAAATAAATAAATTACAATCAATAAATTAGAAAAATAATAAAACTTCTTAAAGTAGAAAAAATAATGAAAGAGGAAATATTGATATCATGGAAGACAAGTAAAAAGAATAGAGAAGAGCAATGAAGTAAAAGCCCAGTTCTATAAAAGCACCACTAATGTAGGCAAAATTCTGCCAAAGTTGATTAGGAAAAAAAAGAGACAGAGAAGTGACAGATAGGTGATAAGTAGATAAATAAATAGATATTGAAAAGACCATAACTGTATATAATACTGAGGAATTTTAAAACCTGCTAAAAGTATGAGACCCTGGGCACCAGGGTGGCTCAGGCCATGATCCTGGGATTGAGCCCCACATCAGGCTCTGTGCTCAGCAGGGAGCCTGCTTCCCCCTTTCTCTCTGCCTGCCTTTCTGCCTACTTGGGACCTCAATCTCTCTCTCTCTCTGTTAAATAAATAAATAAAATCTTTCTAAAAAATATGAAACCTTTTATAATAAATTTTAAAATGAAATGTTAATTATCTAGAAATACATGTTAACAAAATGTACTCATTATAAATAAAAATCTATGTAGATCTATGTCAACTAAAGCTATATAGTCATTATCAAAATATCTACAGACAGAAAAAGCAACAGGTCCAGATGGTTTGATTAGTGTAGTCTACTAAAGTTATCAAGAAATAGAAAACTTTCCTTGTAAATTTTATGAAACTTGTATGAATTTGCTAACAATTCTGCAAAAAAATAAAGCCAGGAAGATAATTAGCAATTATCATTTATGAAATAGATATTAAACTACTGTATAAAATAGCAAACTGATTCATAGTATGTGTGTGTGTGTCTGCGCGTGTGCACATGTGCACAGGTTTTTCATGACTAAATATGTTTTATCCCAAGAATGTTAAGATGATTTAAATTTAGAAAATACATTAATATAATACATCAAACTGACAATGTAAAGAAAAATCTACATCAGTAAATGCAGCAGTCATATAATAAAATTCAAAACAATTTACAAGAGTTTTCAAAACAACTTACAATGAACCCAACAGTAATAGAAGGTCACTTTCCTAATCAGATTGTTCATATCTGCCAAAAAGCAAGTAAATTCAATGGCAGTGAAATGTTAGGAGTATTCCATACTTTAGTTATTCCCCCACATATCTACCTCTAATCTAAGTTCAGGCTAATGAGATATAAATGCAACTTTAAGTGGAAGTTTCCATGAGCCTTCCTTAACAGATATATATGGTCCATGAGTTTTGACCTTTCTCTTTGGACTCTTCCTCCTTCCTGTCACTGCTGACATGGAGGCTGCTATTAACCAAGAGTGTAGGAATGGGGAACTGGAAAGTCTGAGTCCTTAATAATATGTAGCACCATATCAGCTCCAAACTGACAGCTTCCAGTCTTCTAAAAAAGTAAGTAAGAAATAAACTTCTATTTTTTTTAAATGCTGTTACCATGACTGCTTCTTCTCAACCCTGTATATTACTAGCAAATGTAATGAAAGAATAAAAAGAAATGAGATATAAATTATTAATATACCCTAGCTGAGGTTTGGAGGATCTTATGATTATATGCACAGAAAATCACAGATATTTATATTGCAACATCAGTGAGCTACTCTTTCATACCCATAACATTGTCAGACATTAAAAGGTTTGATAATACCAAGTGTTGATGAAGTCATGGAAAAATACAAACCCTAGTACACTGCTAGTGGGAGTATACATTTTTTTAAATGATTTCATCAAGTTTATAGTTAGAATTCTTTTGACTTTAGGCAACAGAAATCTTATCTCTAATGGGCTTAATTAACATGGATATCTACTATCACCCATGTACAAAGTTTTGCTGAAAACCAGGCTAATAATGATCAAAGGCTCAACAAGTCTTCAAGAAGCCAGTTCTTTCTAGCTCTGTTTCTGCCATTCTTAATATAACCATTTCTCTCCCACATTGGCCTCTCTCAGTGGCAAGACACTGCAACTCTTCCAAGGATCTCATCCAGACAGATAACATAGAGAGAAGAAAAGGACGGATGCTATATTCTTGTGACTTCTTTTTACGAGTAAGGGAACCATTTCCAAAAGTCCATATTTCTTTGCTTACCATTGATCATGTGCCCATTCTCCAGCCAATTATTATCAAAGAGAATGGAATAGCATAATCATCAAACAAGGTTTTTAGTAGCAAAAGAACAAAGTCTGAATATTCAGTAATAAGCAAGTGAATAAAATTGCATGATATAGCATCATAGTAGAATACTCCATAGTAATACAAATAAGAGTAACAGGTAACATTCACTGAGGTGTTATTATGTACTAGGTACTCTTCTAAGCACTTGCTAAATATGTATTTATTTTTCCATGGAAGTGTGGGAAAAACCTTATAGAGGTTAATTTCATCCTATTGAGATGATACCCAAAAGATCAATGAAAATTAAAAGGTCTGGTAATAACAAGTGTTGGTTAATATATATGTTATGTGTGTGTATGTACATATATATACATATCTGTAAAAATATAAACAGAACATTGTAAATATATATATATTTATATATATATATATATACTGAATATCTATGGAACATAAATCTCATATACTAGATATAAAAGTTTGATTTTTCAGATAAAAAATAAAGCCTGATGAAATTAAATACTTCCTAAGATCATGAGGCTATTAAGTGGCAGAAATAGGATTTGAGTCCAGACAGTCTTTAAATAGCAGTCAAAATAAATAAATTAGATCCTCACACAAATATCAACATGGACAATTTTAAAAGCATAATCTTGAGTAGGTGGTAGTCTTTCAACATAAAAGAAAATAAAAGAATAGACTAAGTTTGCCAAGGGGGAGGTAGATATTATGAGTTCATTTGGGAATAGGTTGTCTTGAAGGTAAGGAACAAGGATGACACCCCATAGTCATGTATATGGCTATCCAGAAGGCAATCAGCTACAAACATCTCAGAGACAGTTTTCGGATCTGGAGAACTGACAGTTATCAGGGTAGTAGTAGAAACTGCAAGTGGATTTAAAGTTTGAAAAGAGGGAAGTAAGAAAGAAGGAGTCCTAAGTTTGGAGAGAAAGGAAACCGGAAAGGAAGCTGATAAAGAATAACAAAGTAGTAGTAGAGGAAAAAGTCCTGACTCAAGTATGATAAGGGGTGACTTCAAAAGCATTATGGTCAATAATGTCAAATGCTACTGAGAGTAGTGAAAATACTTGGCATATCAATGAGAATATTAGTGAAACCAATCTCAAATCCAGTTATAGTTACAAAACTGCATGCATGCTTTGAAGAGTCAATAGGAGGTGAGGTAGAAGGGTATATAAAATGCAACCTATTTTTTCTGAGGAGCTTGGTTAGTGAAGAAAAAGTGAATATTAGAGGATTTTCCAGGAGAATTAGGATTTTTTCAGTGGAAAAGACTTGGTAATATTTTTAGCTTGTGTGACGAGTGGGTAGCGGGAGACATCTAAAATACTGAAAAGATAAGGAAGGGTAGGACTTACTGTAGGAGAAACATCTGGAAGAAGATGGGAAGCAGTGCTTCAAGAACACAGGTGGAGAATTTACCCTTGAACGTGAGAAATAATGGGAAAGTGAACAAGAGATCTCCCAAATGAGAAGAGAGACAGATGGAACAAAGAAAGGAAAGAAATGAGTTTTGTCCTGCTGTGTTTCCAATCAGCTTTTCCCAAAAGGGATACTTGGCAAGGAAAACAGGAAACAGACAGGTGGTCCAAGGTCTATTGGGTAAAGTTAATAGATAGCTGCTCAGACCTATGCAGGTCTGAGTTTTAGGACCAAAAAAAGGTAGATTAAAAGCAATTACTACAAATTCATGAATCATATCCAGTTGCCAGACACTATTCTCCTGACCCGAATTTTTCCTTCCTTTAGTGAATGGAGCTGGAATGTTGCCTATATGGAGGCCATTCTGAATTTACACCAAAAACCAGGCTGAAACCGGAAAAGAGTTAAAGAAAAGTTAAAGAAAAGATGTCAGCACCAAAATCCAACTAGTGATCATCCCCGCAAACTCTGTCTCACAGAGGGGGGGAATAACTCAATAGAGTGCATAATAGCTCCAAGGTCATCAAATTATTGATTGGTGGAGAGTTCATGTTTTGTTTTCATTGAACATATGATATATTTTACTTCTTTAATTTATTTATTATTTGCCTCCTTCCATGAGAATGTGGTCTCCTTGAGAGAAGTGATTTTTGTATCTTTCGCTCACAGCTGTTACCTCAACCTTCAGAGTGTACCTGGTGTTTAGAAGACACTTGTTCATTATTTGTTAACAAATGGATTTCATCTGATCCAGTGAACTTTCTACTTACCTATTACAATTTCAAAAAGAGCACTTCATAGTGAAACTGACACTTAAAACAAACATGTCCATGCAAATAACTTTTATTAACTTCTTCTTCATTGGGTGGAGAAAGCTCTGGGGCAGAGCAGAAATCAGATCCAAGACTGCCCAGTCTCAGAGCCAAATGTTGGCTGAATTAGGCTCATTCAGTTAGTTCTCCCTCGAAAAAAAAAAGAAAAAAAAAAAAGAAAAAAACCCACAAAACTGAAGGGATTTTTGTGGTAAAAAACAAAAACAAAACAAAAAGCCCCAAAAAACAAATAGCAAAATAAATGAAAGCCAAATCAATATTATGTAACAAACTATATAGAGCTATATAGAGTCCATGCAACAGTGAGCCTTGTGGTGTAATCCACATTTATATCTTTATCCATATTTTTATGTCTATGCCCACGTTTATGCCACCCAAGATAAATATGGTAGAAAAGATTCACTGGGTCTGTTGCTAGGGGAGCATTATAAAAATTGTAACTTCTTATGACCCTTCTTCTGCTGAAGAAAATCCTCTATTTTGGGGGTTTTTGTGTGAAAAGAAAAAAAAAGATGAAAAAGAAACACAGTGAAGCAGGCAGCTACCAAGAAGAGTGTTGGTCGATGCTGGGTGAAACTGAGAGAGTTTTTTCCTATTCTCTCTGAAGTGTTATTTTATTTTATTTTTTCCCCTTCAGGAGTCATCTTCAGGGACAGGAAGGAAAAACACTCTGAATAAGGGTGTGTCCCTCTCAGGGGAAACATATGAGACCGCAGAAGCAACTCACACAACAATGCATTTGTTTGTGGAATTAGGTAAGAGAATCCCATTTTATGGCTGTGAGATATGCAACTGAGTGTTTAAAGATTCACATTGCCTGAGGCTTTCTAGTATCTTTTTGTAGCCCAAATTCTTAATAGAAAATGTACAGATTAGTATAATCATTGTATTAGACTTTATAATACATATACTAAGTTATCAAATATGTTGTAGAGTTTTCGCGAAGATTCAAAGCCAAGAACAAATATACCTCATGTTCTATGCTCAGAAAGCCCCCACCTTCCTACCAGGAACTAACAAGAGCCAGTTCAAAAAATTGCCTAGTCACCAACTCTCCCCACCTTTCCCACCACCAGGATCATCCCACCCAAAGTAAGAGGAGGGTTGTGTGGGAAAGAGAAATGGTAAGCCTCCTGGAGAGAGCAGAGTTTGGGTAAGAATGAAAGCACCATTCTTCCCTTTCTAAAACTCAGTGAGAGAATTCCAGGAGGATCACATAAAGATTGACAGTTCCTGCCAGGGGAACCTGGCAAGCTGAATATAGCAGGATGTGTGCTGGGCTGCAGAACACAAACGTCCCCGTCTGTGCCATCATTAATGCTGTACATAGAGAGACTGGATTTGGGAAGAGCATCTGGGAGTCTGAAGCTTATAGTCTTATCCTTTTTAGTCCTCTTCATCCATATGAGGAAGAATAAATGTATCCCTGAAGTTTGGAAGTGTACATATATATGCAGTGCAGTCTTGAGTTTTCTGTAGCAGAAACACCTGTATTAGTAACACTTGAAGGAAGGGTTGCACAGTGTGCCTGGGAGGAAAATGGTGGTAACTCTACTTCATCTTTATTTCCCATAATCCTCTGAAATGTGATGTGGATTCTGGTGGTTTCCAGAGCTGTATGGAAAGGAACATGAAGGACAATAGTAGAGGGTGGGCTTTGGGGCTGCTAGATGGTTGCCGGGCCAATCTCATAAGGCTCGATTTGAAGAAAAAGTTGTGGTACCCAGTCTGCTATAAAAGGAAAATTGCCTTGGGAGGGAGGGGGGTGTAACTATTTGAATAAGGGGGAATTAATAGAGTTTCAGAGACAATGTCATGTCACCCACATTTCTGCCCAAGTAGAGAACACATTCATTTTCTTCTCAAGCCTTATTCAGCAAATAGCCTAGTATTTTTACTTTATTTTTCCATTAAAGTAGGAAAAGGATAAGTCTCTCTTATTATTATTGCCACAATAGGTAAGAAAACACAGAACCCAGAAGCAGATAGCCAAAGAACACAAATACCTAAAGAAGGGAAAATCAAGTAGAACTTTAGGATCACTGAAAAGAAATAAGGAATTCTCAGAGTACTAAATAATTAGTGGGAAAATTCTTGCCAGTAATTTGGAGAAAACAAACCTCCTAAGGAGCACCATTGATAAAAGCTTGATATACAAGCACAAAAGAAGTGTTGTCTATAACTAATTATAAGAGCTGAAATACAAGTAAGCAACAACCCTGAGCAGATAAGTGTGGGAGAAGTATGGTTTAGGAGAGTTCAGAGAATCTGGGTAATGTATGAAGAAAAAAATCAGGATAGGTCCCACAATAGATTGTATTTTCCCAAGATGAATACCACCATAGGGTCCATGCCCCATTCTCCATTTATAACGACATTAACAACCCTTCCATCAAGTGATAGAATCTCTATCCCCTCTCCTTGGACCCACGCAGAACTTTGTGACTGATTTGTTCATGGAACACAACAGAAGTAAGGCTGTATGACTTCCAAGTCTATGTTATAAAAATTCCTTGTCCTTCTACCTTCTTCTCTTGGGACACTTTTTCTATAAATCCAGACACCTTGATATGAGGAGGCCAGGAGGAAGCTTCTGGAAAGACTCACAAGAGGAGACCCATACAGAGAAGAACTGAATCCCCAGTCCCTCAGCCTTCCCTTAGCTCCAAATCAAATTACCAGCCATGTGAATGAGCCACTCTGCAATGGATCATTCAATGTCCAGTTGAGCTGATGCCACATGAAACAAAGATAAGCCTTTCCTGATGTGCCCTGCCCAGATTGTAGATTCTGCACTAAATAAGTGGTCATTGTTTTAAGTCACTAAGTTGCCAGAATGGAATGGGCAATAAATAACCAGAACAAGGCCAGAAAGGGAATTATTTACCTAGCCAAAGCTAGCTGAGTTTCCACAGTTCTTTGGAAGGAGGAATTGAAAGTTTCTATCAGCACTCCATTCTGTATAATAATATAAAGATGACAAATATGTCACTTCCCCCACACTTTATTATGTCCTTAATAGTGTATATGTAGAGAATTCTCACTTCATTATATAGGTTAGGTGTTCTTAATAATTGTCTTGGCAGTCCTTACTAAATTTTGTGAATTATACTTTAAGTAAAAGTACAGTTTTCATTCAGTTTATAGAATGTTCAACTTCAATAGCAGTAATGGTTAATAACCTGTTGCCCCAGAAGGGGTAGAGAGCAGAAACAATACTCTACAAAATTGTGATTTGCTCAGGCTACATTTTGATTAGGTGGCTAATATGCTATAGTTATATAGATTGTTTTGTGGGGAAAAAGAATGTTTCCTGAATCATTTTTTTCCCAAAGCAGAGTGGTCTATTTCCAAGAAGTATAATCTAGACCCTCTGTGAAACAATAGTGAGCACAAGGATCCATTAAGTGTATCTTTGTAAAATATACACAGCACATAATTTATTCATTTAAGCAGACTTTAGCAAAGATTTATTTGAGAACCACTATGTGCCAATTTAAGACTAGACATAGAAGATACAGAAGTGAATGAAACACGTTGGTCCCTGATGGGACACTAAGATGAGAGATATAGATATAGATGATATAGATATAGATATAGATAAAATAAACTGAAGTTGGTAAAAGAGACAGCATGCCAAGGTGGGATGGGGATGGACCAGGTTGCTCTTTTATAGAAGATGTTCAGGAAAACCATTCTGATGCAGTAACATTTGAGCAAAGAGTACATCAGATAACTACCTGGGAGAAGCACATTTCATGTTGAGGAACCAGCAAATGGAAACACAGCAAGATGAGAGCAATCTTAGTGCCTTCAGAGGGCTCAAAGACACCATCGTGGCTGCCATAGAGCAAGCAAGGTGCTGAGTGGAAAGATAAGTAGTACTGGGAAGGACAGACAGGTCATGCAGAGACATGGGATATGATATTAACAATGGAAAGGATTTAGCTTTTATTGAGTGATTATAAGTATACATACATGTTATGGAATGAAGGTTTGTGCCTTCCTCAAATTTACTATGTTGAAGTCCTAATTTGGAGATGGAGCTCTGGGGAGGTAGTTGGGGTTAGATAAGGCTTGGAGGGTAGAACTCTCATGATGGAATTACTGGTCTGTAAGAAAAGCAAGAGAGAAATTTCTCTATCTGCACTCACATACCAAGGAAAGACCACATGAAGACTTAGCAAGAAATCAGCTATCTGCAAGGCAGGAAGAGAATCCTCACCCAAACCCAACTGTCCTGGCACTCTGATCATGAAATTCTGGCCTCCAAAACTGTGAGAAAATAAGTCCCTGTTGTTTAACCCACCCAGCCTGTGATATTTTGTTATGGCAACTTGAACTAAGATAATATGGCTATGGCCACAGTGATATTACATACAACTACAGTGTCAAATCAATTTTAAGTCAGGACTGAAATACAATTTTCTTTGAAAATATCCTCCTTTTTATTCTTCTCTCACTTCCTCAGTCCAGTTTTACTAGCTTTCTGGTAACAAAGGTGCTAATTGCACAATTCTTTGCCTAAAATTGCCTAATGATTGGTTTCAATTATAACTTTTCCAGTTTTATTTCTAAAATGCTATTTTTCTGAAATTTGAGCAAAAACATGAGTTTCAGGAGGTATGTCTCTCTGCTGATTGAAATGTCTTTTGTTAAAGTCTTTTACAAACTGTGTCACAAAAATTAAAATAAAAAGTATTCTTTAATATGCATATTACAATTTTATTGGTAGGGATTTTATAGATTGCCCTGGTTCTAAGAAGAAAACAGTATTTTCTTATTTGAGTGAATGATTCTTGTCCATTATTGGAATTCCTTCTGTCAATTGTTATTTGTTTCCTTGCTTGCTTAACAATTATTGATTATTTCTCTTATTACAGACGTTCCCTTTGATTGAAACAGATGGGGCTTCTGTCTTTTCTTTTGGAAGTTTAGCTATCTAATTTCATATATATAAGAAACTATAAGGCAGAGTTAAATTTTGCCTGCCAATACAGGCTCTCAAGGGCTAGTGATTGTTTTTACCTTCTCCTGGCTACATTTTGTATTCAGGTAGTTTCTCCTAAGCTCTTTAGAAGTCTCATGCCATCTTTGTGATTACCACCATGTTTGTTTTCTTTAGATTTCTGTCTTTGATTTTTGCAGGAATGCTCAGCACTACAGGATGATAAATCTTTTAAGGATGCAGAGACGCACTAGGCTTCCTGGATCACCTCTTACTCTCATTTCCTTTATCTCTTTTCTTGTTCATTGTATCACTTAGCATTGCTTTCTCCTCCTGTTTCTGCTCCTCCCTCTCCCCCTTTCCCTCCTTCCCTCATCTTCCTCTTCTCCTTCTCTTTTCTGTCATGTCCAGCATTTGTGTTCAGGCTCCTTGGCTTGAAATTTTTTCTCAAGCTCTATGGGATTTTTCACCACAATGGGTGGGACTGTTTATCATTTCTCAGTCAAGACTGTTCTTAGGAGGAGAAATAATTGCCTTCTTGGCATTCATCTCCAGTAAATAAACACAGAAGTAGCAAGCAAACGAACAAGCCCTGGCACCGGGGGCCTTTCTCCTCTCTGTCTTTAGGACTCATCTAGTCATAATGGGCCAGAAATCACAAGTGTGCAGTTAGGGCAGAAATGGTGCTTTGGACCTCTGCTCCTTCACTTTTAACTATGACCAGAGGTTCTATAAGAAATCTGGATGTCTTCAAACTCAAAGGGCAGGGTGCTTATGAGGGAGCATCTGGGCTCATAACATTTCTAAGAATGAGATAATATATCATTTGGGGGAAAAACTGAACTCCTTTTATAAAGAACATGGCACCTTGTACAGTACCTCCCACACAGACATACATGTATTTATGTACTAGGGAAAACAAGGCCACAAAAATAAAGTGAATTGACAGAATTATAGAGACTCAAAAAATACATTTTTTCCAACTTTGTTTAGATTCTCCATCTTTTCATGGCAGCTTTGGTTTTTATGCTTATGAGTCATAGTAAGAAAATTTTAAAACAAAGCTGACAAGATTTATGGAAATTTCATTCCATTATTTTTAAAAGAAAGACTTTTATGGGAGGAAGGTAGGCATTCATCTCTCTCATATGTCACTGTCTTGATTGCATTGGGCACCATAGCAAAAACGTTCATCTGGTTGTTTACAGAGAAGCAAATAATCCTATTAAGTTTAGACTAGAAAAAAATTACAGAGCCACATAATTATGAACTTTGGAATCAAAGAGATCTGGCTTTACCTCTTGTTTCCTGTGTGGTCACAGACTACTTACTTAAGCTCCTTAAGTCTGAGTGTTTCCTATCTGGAAAACCAAATTAATATTTGTGCCTACCTCTTAGGGTTATCGTGAGAATTCAATAAGGCAATGACACATAGGGCACAGTTAGCAACATGCCTGGCACAGAGTAAATGCTCAGTAAATACCAGATCATTTTATTAGAGTTTACTATTATGATCATTTTACATTCCATTGTCTATGATTTATTAACAGCAGTAGGGTAGTGTATTTTCCTCCATTACTAACTGGAAACCTCAGTCAATTCACTTAGCCTTCCTTCCTTATCCCCTATATGTATGTATGTATGTATGTATTTAGGTATGTATGTATGTGCGTATATATGTGTATATTTTTAATATTTTTTTAGATCAGTATTTTTTTTTTAAAGATTTTATTTATTTATTTGACAGAGAGAGATCACAAGTAGGCAGAGAGGCAGGCAGCGAGAGAGAGAGAGAGGAGGAAGCAGGCTCCCTGCTGAGCAGAGAGCCCGATGCGGGACTCGATCCTGGGAGGCAAGATCATGACCTGAGCCGAAGGCAGCGGCTTAACCCACTGAGCCACCCAGGCGCCCCTAGATCAGTATTTTTTTAAGATTTTATTTATTTTACAGAGAGAGAGAGATCACACACAGGCAGAGAGGCAGGCAGAGAGAGAGAGAGAGAGGGAAGCAGGTTCCTTGTTGAGCTGATAGCCTAATGGGAGGCTCAATCCCAGGACCCTGAGATCATGACCTGAGCCGAAGGCAGAAACTTAACCCACTGAGCCACATGGGTGCTCCAAGATGAGCATTTTGTTGTCCAAATGATAATATTTAATGACTCTGTGAGAGTCAAGGAACTTTAGGGTGCTATGGTTCTGTTCTTTTTCCCTCATCACATAAACACATTCTCTGTTACAGCTATTGGTGATATCCAGAATCTGTATTAAATTAATACATAATGACAATAACTCATTGTAATATACAGTCTTTTATAATACATATTTTTGATCTTAGTAATTTCCAAATAAAAATAACTTTCTGTCTCTGTTCCTTCTATCTAATAATTGAGACCTTCATATATGTAAGTTAATAATAGAATCCAGTTGCTAATGTTCTGCTAACTAGAAATTAGTTATATACTATTGTTTTGCTTCTTCTGAGGAAGACTGAATTCAACTGAACTTAGAATGTCTTGGCCAAGGGACGCCTGGATGGCGCAGTTGGTTAAACGACTGCCTCCGGCTCAGGGCGTGATCCTGGAGTCCCGGGATCGAGTCCCACATCAGGCTCCCAGCTCCATGGGGAGTCTGCTTCTCCCTCTGACCTTCTCCTCGCTCATGCTCTCTCTCACTGTCTCTCTCTCTCAAATAAATAAAATAAAATCTTAAAAAAAAAAAAAAAAAAAAAGAATGTCTTGGCCAAACAAAAATCAGAAAATAGGAAAAGGTAAAACCAGATTTCAACATTGGTCTGTCCATCACAAAGGAATTGGTCTTAAATATCTCATATGACCATATAGCATATGGATCACTGCTAAGGAAGATTTTTTAGGCAGTCATTATAGGGAAAGGTATTTCCTCAAATGAACAATATCAAACTGTGGTGTATGTGGTATTGCTTTCCTTTTCCCATGCATTATTCAGGTGGTTGTTGACCCACAGGGGTTACACCTGTTACTCTACAGACAGCCTACAAATCTTACAGTGTAAATAATAGAAGAGCTTGATGGATTCTTGTGAATTTACACACCATGCCAAGTTTAGCAACCTAGCTCTACCAGTTTCTGTGTTAGTTGACACAGGGTGGAATATTTACACTGCTGATTTCTCGGAAAGGTAATAAGAGTTGTGTGGCAATAAAGGATCATTTAGCTCATGTATTGGCTAGAACTTATATTTTAAAAATGCAGGCTAGATGCATTCTTAATAGATCATCTTTAAATCATCCCAGCTGCATTTGATATATGATGAAACCACAGGAGGTGGTATATGTTCAAGTGGCTACAGACATTTGCTAAGGATGGTTTTTTCCATGTGTGTGCGAAACTCCAGAGCAAATGCAATGTCTTCCAAAATGACATTATACAGCTTTACATGAACTTGGTGTGAATTAAGGCTTTTGTGCTTTTTTTGTGCTTCATGTTTGGTATTTAGATACAGAAATTAGTCATGAAAGACGTAATGCAGTTATTTATAAATGACTGTTTTGCTAAAATAATTTTGGTTATACAAAATAAACCCTATCTTCTCCCAATTGTGTCAGATTTTCACTGTCTTCAGATTACACTTCACAGCATAGTTTCAGTGGTTTATCTACACATACACACACACACACACACATGTACACATGCATACACGTATACCCCTTGGGGTCTTTGGTTAAGAAGTAGAGAGTAGTGAGTTTCTTTGTTGAACAACTCAGGACCCAGGCCCTGGGTGTTCCATTTCTGGAATTAATTCCCAGAACAGTTCAATCTTCTTGATGTGGAGCTAGATGGTGTGGTTTTTGGAGAATGTGCCTCACTTAGTGATATGACTAAAATGAGACAGCCCAAATCTGCTGTTGTCAATTACTGATAATATCATCAAGGCAAGTTTTTATTTAGAACTTTGGAACTTCTTTTTGATGCAAGATAAACTGACAGAATTGTGATAAATTTCTCTCTACTAGTTCATTAGATAATATTCAAGGGCTATATTTGTATTTTGATGATTTGTTACTGAAGTTTAAATGAACCTGTTTATTTATATCAGAAAAAAAATTCACCTAGTCCGCCCCACTTGGATTTGCCAGTGAAAAAGCCCCATTCAAAACTATTCCTTTCCACTACTTTTTATCTCAGTTCCCTTTTTATTTTCCTCATAGCATTCATTCATCACAATTTGTAATTACTTTACTTCTTTTACATCAACTTCGTAGAGCACAGATCTCACTATTTTTTTTTTTTTTAACCATTGGATCAAGCAAGCACTCCAGAAAGAAAGTTACTGGGCAAAGAGAACTATACTAGTCCCTCAATAAATATTTATTGAATTGATGAGTGAAGGAATGAAATAAGGACGTGTTAATAACTTAAGTAATCACCATTATAGATTTATAAATACTGTTTGAGAGGGCAAACAAGGTGCAGACTCTAGATTATTTAAAATTATTTTTGCACAGGCAACCAAGCTGAGAATGGTAGACTTTGGGTAGAAATATTGGGGAAAGAGAGGAAGGGAGTTTGAATAAGTTTGGGGATTACATTTGCTTTAATCTAGCTTTAATGTATTAAGTAAAAAAATATATATTAAGTTAAAATTCTATACTGAGTTGGGGAAAGAATACTCTTAATATTAAAAAAAAAAAAAAAAAAGGCGGTTTTGCCGCTGTTAAGTCAGACTCCAGAACAAGTATGGGCAATAGCAAAATCCTTGATCTGGAAAATGGCCTCAAATTGGTTTCTTCTTCAAGAATCCTGTTCTCTTACAGCATACATTTTGAGATTACAAACAGGTCTCAGTCACTTATGTAAGTGCTAATGACTGAATCAAAATTGTGCCTATTGATTGTCAAATCTATGATATTGACTTCAGAGTCAATATTAGTGGGGAAAAAAAATGGAAAGAAAGTTACTGGGCAAAGAGAACTATACTAATCTTCCTCAGGGCAAATGTGAGCCTGCTCATCCTGCAAGTAAATAGCCATCTTACAAGTACTTATGTAAAAGGTATTTAAGGTTCTTGGAGTGTGTGTGCATGTGTGTGTATGTGTGTGCATGCACACACGTGTATTTTTGCAAACAATGTAAATTGATGGACAGACAGAAACATATAAAATGCTTTAAATTTATCAATATATGGCAGGATTATTTATGCTAAACAATTAGGCACATATTGATTTTTTAAATCAATCTAAAAATGCCTCAGTGACTTATGACACACGCTTATGATCCAATATTTTCATTAAAAAGTCTCATTTTCTGAAATGCCCATGCTCCCATGCTTACCTCAGAAATGATCCTCCATCATTTCAATCCTTTGGCATCTAACAGAACTTCTGCCTGCCTCTATACACATTATTATTCAGGTTGAAATAGTTCTAAACTTATTGGTAAATGAATGGTCTTCATTGGTTAACATTTTCACTAGTATAGAATTACTTTACCTCACAAGTGGGGACACAGTGTTTTAGGCCTTTATTTCATTCTTTTCCTTGGGCTTTTCCTTGTGCTTCCCTCCTTAGGATCTGAAAAAAAGTTAGTGAGGTCCTTATCTGAGTCTTTTTTCCATGTGAAAGCACACCCATCTCAGGACCCAGGGCCTGCATTTTAGAATATATGTTTTAAAATCTTAAAGGATACTGCTTGCTTCAACAGCACATACTCTAAAATTGAAATGGTACAGAGTTCAGCATGGCCCCTGCACAAGGATGACAAGCCAATTCATGAAGTGTACCATATTTTTGGAGTGAAACAGATAAAGGGGATTAAGAATACACATCATGGGGGCATCTGGGTGGCTAAATTGGTTGGATGCCTGCCTTTGGCTTTGGTCATGATCCTGGGATTGAACCCCATGTTGAGTTCCCTGCTCAGCCTGGAGTTTGCTTCTCCCACTGCTTCTCCTCTGGCTCATGCATTTTCTCTCTCTCCTTGTCAAATAGATGAATAAAAATCTTAAAAAGAATACACTTATCATGATGAGCACAGGGTAATGCATGCAACTGCTGAATCATACTTTACCTGAAAGTAATATGACATTATGTGCTAATTATACTTCAATTAAAGAAAATCTGGGATGCCTGGGTGGCTCTGTTGGTTAGGCAGCTGCCTTCAGCTCAGGTCATGAACCTGGAGTCCCAGGATCGAGTCCCGCATCGGGCTCCCAGCTCCACAGAGAATCTGCTTCTCCCTCTGACCTTCTCCTCACTCATGCTCTCTCTCAAATAAATAAATAAATAAATAAAGTATTTTATTTTAAAAATCTGATGGACAAGTTCTCCCTGTTTATTCTTCCTTTTTAAGGTTGTAGTTATTTGTGGGCTTCTATTTTTCAAATAACTTTTTAAGTAACTTTCCTGAGATCTCAAATATCTAAATAGTTCTTAATTGGTTCTACACTAAATTTATGGTAGAATAGTTGTAGTACCGTTATCCATATAACATCAAGAACTTTTATTCATGACCATGGAATGTTTCTCTGTTTGTCTTTTATTGGAGTATTAATCTTCCCCAAAGAGAAAATGAGGTAAGTGTAGTAAATGGGAAAATTCAGCAAGGCCTGTTTGTTAGGATTCTTCTTGGGGTATTTTGGCTTCAGGAGGAGGATGCTCCTTTTCTCTGGCCATAGGGAGGGCACATCTCACATGAGAATTTTATATGTTTCAGTAGAGAAGGGTCAGGGGAAGATCAGAGTGACCCTTCTTCTTATGCCATTTTCTCAAACTCCTTCAGCTTAAAATATTCAAGATGCAAAGTGCCGTACTTGGGGTTAGCATGTCCTGAACTCTATCAAGTACAAAGGGAAAACCTCAAATATTAACCAAATATAAACCTCGTGAATGCTATAGGTCAGCTTTAAAAGATTTTCAAAATTAATAGATATATAATATTCCTACAAATAATTTATATTTTCTGGTTCAAATCTAATGATTTTTTAAAATTGATCTTTTACTTAGAATTGCACTAGTAGAAAATTGAGGAGAAAAAGTTCTATTGGTAATGAGCAAAAAATTATAATTTATAAATTATAAATTTATAAAAATTATAAAATTAAAATTTAATTTAATGGGAAAATGACTATTTCTAAGGAAAACAAAGCAATCTATTTCAGATTGATCACAAAGAGTAAACCCCAATATGCTTCACACTTAATTCTTTAGGATCTAAGTTCTGATTTAAGATTCTTATAGAAACATTATTTGATGAGAGAGAGAGAGAGCAAGAGACTTTCCTATTCACTATCTTCCTTCCTATCCACTTTCCCAACATTACGTGATAGCTGAGCCTTGCCAATGTAATTCTACTTAATCATTTTATGAGAATTAAGTTGCCAAATTTTTCATCAAACATCAACTAAATGTAGGAAAAATACAGACTTTGTGACACATTTAATTTAAAAAAATACAAAAAAAATTATGTAAAGACTGGATTTATACATGCAAGGCAAATGGAGGAAGTGGGGATATTTTTTTCTGATAGTCTGTGCTGAAGTCAAATTTAACCTTGGGATACTTGCAATGAAGCATCTTCTGACGGAAAGTATAGAAATCAACTCTAATTTTTTCTCTTCACTTAGAGTAAATAATGCCTATTTTATTTCAAGCAAAAAAAATGGTTTTATGATGAAGAAAGAAAAATTACAGAAAAAAAAGCTAAACACTAACACCTTAGCAGTTGAGGAACCTATTAATTGTTACTTTGAAGAAGGGTTTGATGGAAATCACTTACAAATTTGGATCACAATCTATGCTGGGTAACATAGACTACTTGGCTATGTGTGGTTCTGATCTAGGATAACCTGACAGTTTAACCATGGCTAAGAGATCTCTTTTGTTCAATAGCGTTTTGTTAACCAGCTGTCTTTCTGAGGTAGAAAACTGAATTTGTTAATATAAATAACACACCGGGAGGATATGAACAGTCAAAACAGTGTAAAAGGCCTCAATCTAATTTTTATCTTCCTGTCATCCTGGGTGGATTTTCTGAAAGACAATAATGAAGAGTGCAGAGAGAAAATTCTTACAGGATTTTTTACTCTTACAATTTATAGTAAATTGTTTTTTGACAGCTAGCTTAGGGCTTTGCCCCTCCTCTTCTAAGGAATCATGCAAAGAATGTGTGAGCCTAGGAGTCTAAGGCAGTATTTTTTTTAAACTGATAATGAACACAAAGCCAAAACTGAAACCCAAGGTCACAGATAATGGAAAATACACCATAGGCATTTTCATTGCCTTTATGTTTTTAATGATGTCTTCATTGTCTCTTATTGGATTTTTGTTTTGTTTTCTTTTTAGAGTCGCTTATGTTTCCTGCTCTTTGCCATTTGCTTTCAGGCTGGCACTAGTATGTCCATAAAATATCTTAATGGCCCCCCACAGGGCTTCTATAGTGAAGGGTCTGCTAATGTTTCCATTATGACCCTGGTCTCAGAGATCTTTATATCACAGCCATCCTAATTTGCATTAGACCATGGGGAACATGTCACATAGGTCAGTCTTGGGAGCAATATTTTTTGGTACACTTGGAAAAAATTATAGTATAAATTCCTCAGCAGTTGTGTAGTTCTGGAGCACTGAATCTAGTTACAGTAGCATTTGCTGGGGTTTTAGCTGAGCAACTTCCATAAAAGTTAATTGAAATTATCTGAATGACGCCTCAGGTGATGCTTTGAAAATAGAGACTAACCTTGTAATTGTTTTGTTCTCCTTTCACCTTCTTCTCTTGCCTGAAATAGTAGTGCTATAGCTGATTGAACAAGGATATCATCTTATAGATGAAGGTGGAATGACATAATAACTAAAAACAAATTGTACTTTAGTTTAATAAAGACTACCAATATAAATACAAGACAAAGCAGTCATTTTGAAATGGCAGAGTGACCTAGGGTAGTGATAACAGAAAGTTGCAAATGCCCATGGCATAGAGCCCCTGGGAACAGACATGCTGTCCTTCTATGGCGGTGTCAAACTTGATGTAAGATCAAAGGGAATTAGAAACTACTTTGCAAAATGTTTGTGATCTATTTTTTTCATTATAAATGTGATGAGTATTTTAAAAATTTTATTTAAATCCTGAATAAAAAGTTAAGAAATAGAAAAATATAAGGGAAAGATTTTGCCCAAATATATAGGTTTAAAAATTTTAGACATGTAGCATTTTATTTATTCTTTGAATCTTTACAATAATCTTTTGAAACATGGGAAAGATTCCCATTTTCAAAATAAGTAAACAAATGATTGACTGGCAGCATGGATTTTGTAGATAAACCTGGATTTAAATCCTGCCCTACCACTTACTAAGTGAAGGTTTGGAGCAAGTTACTCAGTTTCATCAGTTATGAAATTGCACATGGGGAATGGTACAATTGTAAGGGGCCAATGAGATTCATACATAGCTTCATACCATCCCAGCACAAAGAAGACACTGAGACTGTTCCTTCCTCAACTTTGTTTCTTTGAGAATACAGGGGTTTACTTAACATCATAGATGGTTAATAGCAGAAATAAAATTAAAATATGAGTGATTTGTTTTTGGCCTGAATTTGTTAACCTCTATACTTCGCTCCTCACAATTAAAGATAATTCACCAAATATTCTCACATAATTTTACTTTGGTTTACTCATTTTCTAATCAAATTAGAAAGGGTTGTATTTGTAGAAGCATGAAATAGAACAAAGTATTATGTGAATTTCAGAACAATATGTGATCTCACGGAAGAAAATTTCTTTCTTTCCAAATGAATCTGGAAAAAAAAAAAACAACAAAGAAAATGAAAAAAATTTGTACTGTCCACCAGAAGTCATAAAACAAAATGTGAAGAATCTACCACAAGGTCCCAGAGAAAACTAAAACCTAGAATGTGAAAATTGAAGGAGATAAAGTTGACCTATATAGATAATAACACATTGTGACCTTTCATTCTTGATATCTAAATCACTCTCTAGTGAGTTAGTTATTTTACACAGAGTATCACACAGGATGTGTTCTGAGAAAACGCTCAAATTACAGTACAATTATATGTCTCCACAATTGCCTGGAATAACCTCTGTTTAGGTTTGCTGTTCTAGTGTAATTATTAATAGGTCATTTTTACTCTCAAGAAGTGTCCATATCTGGATGATGAATTATATGGTCACCCTTTCAATTAAGGACACAAGTCCCTGTTGTGAGGCTAGATAGCATTCTATCATAATTCATAACCCAATACCAGGCACATAATCACTTTGGCTACCTGCATTCATTATTCCTTATCACAATCCAGGCCCCAGGGATTAGGGTTCTTTGTAAAACAGAGTGTGAACATGAAAAAATGTTCATCATCACTAGCCATCAGGGAGATTCAAATTAAAACCACATTGAGATATCAACTTACACCACTTAGAATGGCCAAAATTAGCAAGACAGGAAACAATGTATGTTGGAGGGGATGTGGAGAAAGGGAAACCCTCTTACACTGTTGGTGGGAATGCAAGTTGGTGCAGCCACTTTGGAAAACAGTGTGGAGATTCCTCAAGAAATTAAAAATAGAGCTTCCCTATGACCCTGAAATTGTACTACTGGGTATTTACCCCAAAGATACAGATGTAGTGAAAAGAAGGGCCATTTGTACCCCAATGTTTATAGCAGCAATGGCCATGGTCACCAAACTGTGGAAAGAACCAAGATGCCCTTCAATGGACGAATGGATAAGGAAGATGTGGTCCATAAACACTATGGAGTATTATGCCTCCATCAGAAAGGATGAATATCCAATTTTTATAGCAACATGGACGGGTCTGGAGGAGATTATGGCTGAGTGGAATAAGTCAAGCAGAGAGAGTCAATTATTATATGGGTTCACTTATTTGTGGAGCATAACAAATAGCATGGAGGACAAGGGGATTTAGAGAGGAGAAAGGAGTTGAGGGAAATTGGAAGGGGAGGTGAACCATGAGAGACTATGGACAATCAGAGGGTTTTGAAGGGGCAGGGGTTGGGAGGTTGGGGGAACCAGGTGGCGGGTATTAGAGAGGGCACAGATTGCATGGAGCACTGGGTGTGGTGCAAAAACAATGAATAATGTTATGCTGAAAAGAAATAAAAAAATAAAATAAAAAAAAAAAGAAATAGCCAGAGTGTGAAACTGGGAATGATGATCAGATTGGGACAAAAGTGTGAATGTTTGTAGGAACAGAAGAAAGGAAGCCACAGTGGGATACATACACTAAATTGAAACTAAAGCATTAATATTTTTAAACCGTTTCTAGTGAAGAAACATGAATATTGGGTAGCAGCCAGACTGAGAGTCCAGATGCTGGCAGTCAATCTTTAGTACAGGACCCAGTTCCATACTCAAAGCCCAAGGTTTGGAGTGCATATTCAATTGTTGATAAATTGTCACTATTGTTGACACCCACGTTATTTAGTCCTATAGAACATTTTGATTGATTATATACATATATATGTTTGTGTGTGTGTATACACACATATATGTGTGTATATATATATATATGTGTGTGTATTTTTTTGTGTGTGAAAATTTATCATGTTATCCTAGTTCACTATGATCAGTTGTTTGTCTTGGTTTCTTGTTGGAGTGAATAGATTAACTCCTTACACCAGTTAAATTACTGGGTTGAACCATATGAAATTGTTGCTTTTTAACCCTTTGACTTAAAAGCAGAATTCTGTCTGGTTTAGTCTAATATAATCCTGTTAATATAGAAAAGTGATGGAGAGTTTAATTTAACGTGGTAAATGATCCTGAAGCAAGACAGAGAGGGACAGAGAGAGAGAGAGAGAAAGAGAGAGAAGGGGGAGGATAGGGAAAAGTTACTAACAATGCTTATTGAACACTTATTTCCACATGTTCTATGGAACTGTGCTAGGTACCTGGGACTTAAAATAGACATTCTCTCTTCTGTCATGGCACAGGCTATTGGGGACATAAATTAAGAGTTCATTATATACTTTATCTATTCACCTGTAGTTGAATCCTCAGATGTAGGACATCTGAGCTCTTTCCATAGTTTGGCTTTTGTGGACATTGCTGCTATAAACATTGGTGTGTGGGGTATTATGCTAAGCAAAATAAGTCAGTCAGAGAAAGACAATTGTAATAGGGTCTCAAATGCAGAATTTAAGAAACAAAACAGGATCACGGAGAAAGGGTGAGAAAAATAAAATAAGACAAAATCAGGGAGGGAGAAAAACCGTAAGAGACTCTTAACTATAGGAAACAAACTGAGGGTTGCTGGAAAAGGGTGGGTGGAGAGAAGGGGTAACTGGTTGATGGGCATTAAGAAGAGCTGGTATGTGATGAGCACTGGGTGTCACATGCAGCAGACGAATAACTGAACTCTGCATCTAAAACTAATGATAGCTCTATATGTTAACTAATTGGATTTAAATAAAATAAGTTAAAACACACAAAAAAGAGTTCATTATCTAGATACTTGTCTTGTGTTCAAAGACAAATTCTGATAGAACAGCTTCTCTTCCTCCTTTTGTTTTATATTTTCCTCTTTTCCTTTCTAGGTTTTCTTCCACTCAGGAATATTTTTATGTTAATTTGCAATCATTTTCCTTCCTCAGTCTGAAAGCCTAAATTCCTATTGTTTTAAAACATCTACTTTGGGGAGCCTAGGTGGCTCAGTGGGTTAAAGCCTCTGCTTTAGGCTCAGGTCATGATCCCAGAGTCCTGGGATCGAGCCCCGCACAGGGCTCTCTGCTCAGCAGGGAGCCTGCTTCCTCCTCTCTCTCTGCCTGCCTCTCTGCCTACTTGTGATCTCTGTCTGTCAAATAAATAAATAAAATCTTTAAAACAAAAAACAAAAAATCTACTTCACTATGGCTTTTCTTAGTTCCTTGTTTTGAGATCTGTGCCTCCTTCTCCCAAAGCACCACAGTGTAAGCCCCTTGAAGACAGGGAATTCATCTTAATTAACATGCGCTGTACTTATTATATTCCTGGCCTTAGATGTTGCTCAACAAATTCTCACTAAAGCAAATAATGTCCAGTGTAAATTGATGTAATATCTAAGCTATTGAGCCTCAACAAATATGAACATATTGATAATAAAGGTATAACCATTGCTATCCACTACCTAGAAATTAAATGTAGTCACTGGATATTATGTTTTGAGATCAATTAAAATAATTTGCTTTTCTCTTATACAGGTAGCCTTATAGTCTCCTTTTTGATGTGAACATTAATGGGAATTATTTTTTATTAGCAAAATGAAAATAAAATAATTTTGCAATTTGACTCAGTGTTTGCTACTTTTTATGCAATCACATGATAAAAATTTTTACTAAATGATTAAATTTAATCAAGATAAAAATTTTTACTAAATGGGGCGCCTGGGTGGCTCAGTGGGTTAAGCTGCTGCCTTCGACTCAAGTATTGATCTCGGGGTCTTGGGATCGAGCCCCACATCGAGCTATCTGCTCAGTGGGGAGCCTGCTTCCCTCTCTCTCTCTCTCTCTGCCTGCCTCTCTGCCTACTTGTGATCTCTGTCTGTCAAATAAATAAATAATATCATAAAAAAAATTTTTACTAAATGATATAAAACATGATGACAATTTTCTGTGAAAAGCTACAGAAGCTTTTTTTTTTTTAAAGATTTTATTTATTTATTTGACAGAGAGAGATTACAAGTAGGCAGAGAGGCAGGCAGAGAGAGAGAGAGAGGAGGAAGCAGGCTCCCTGCTGAGCAGAGAGCCCGATGCGGGACTCGATCCCAGGACCCTGAGATCATGACCTGAGCCGAAGGCAGCGGCTTAACCCACTGAGCCACCCAGGCGCCCTGCTACAGAAGCTTTTAACTATCTATTTTTCTCTTCACCTCTTTTCCTGAAAGGAGACCTTGAATCTGGAACCTGAATCACTCTTACTTGTCCCAAGATGTCAGTGGAAGATGGGACTGCCAAGCTGAAAGGTCACCAAGAGACTCGCTAATGTACAATTTGTCTTGCTTCCTGCATTTCACATTTTTTATAACATTGAATCCACTTGAATAATACAATAGGAAATACATAGCAATTTACTCCTTAAAACAAATGGGAATCCACCTATATGTATATTGTGGGAAGGAATTGTGTATCATACACATACAATACATATTTTGTTTTAGATTTGAGAAGATACATAAGGAAATTTTAATATATTCAATTGAAACTTTGTGCTGTATATAATACACATTATATTTTTATATATTGTGTATTATATTTTTATATTATATATATGTTGTATATATATAGCATATATGTATATGTGTTATACTTCATTTAAGGAGCTTATTATTTAAACTGGTCCTACTAATAAATGTATATATTACCCTTTAAATATACTATTCCTGGCAATATTTTATATAAACATTAAATAATAATTTTTAATAAGTTTATATGTTTTATAGAGAATTTTTTTTTTCAAAAGAATCATCATAATGGTCTCCAAAACCTTGGGAAAACAAAATCTAGAAGTATGAGTTTAGGAATGAAAGGGTTAGGGATTTGCCTTTAGCAGAGGACTGTCCCTGGTTCTGCTGGTAGATGGGCTGTGCTAGAGAAGTGAAGGCTAATGTGTGCTGTCAGGTAAAGGTCACAATGACTCAGGGTTTTACTCTGTTCTTCGCTGGTATTTGGGTGAAAGATATCGGACAGATTCACAAAGTAATCACTTTGTTGTCTAAGAATAACAAACCGTGTTCTAGTAATAAATTCTATTTTGGCAACTGGGGACCATATTCTAAACAGTTTTTGTTTTTTAATTTAATTTATTTAACCTAAAAACAAAACAAAACAAAACAAAAAGCAATATACCCATTTCTCCCACTATTAACTCCCTGCCTCTGGCAAACACCCATCTGTTCCCTGTATCATTGAGTTTGCTGGAAAAAAGTTTTTTAATTAATTTATCAATGAATTAATTAATTGACAGAGAGAGACAAGATGAGAAAGGGAACACAAACAGAGGGAGTGGGAGAGGGAGAAGTAAGCTCCCCACTGAGCAGGGAGTCCAATGCGGGGCTTGATTCCAATACCCAGGATCACGACCTGAGCAGAAGGCAGACGCTTAATGACTGAGCTACAGCTACCCAAGTGCCCCAGTTGGGAGAAATTTTATGTAAAATTTTATATAAAATACATAAAATTTCACCTGACTTACTTCATTTAGCATAATGCTCTCGAGTTCATCTGTGTTGCTGCAAATGGAAGATTTTATTATCTTTTATGGCTGAGTGATATTCCATTGTGTATCTATAACACATCTTTATCCAGTCATTCACCGTTGGACACTTAAGATGCTTCCCTATCTTGGCTATTGTGAATAATGCTGCAATGAACATATGGGTGCATATATGGTTTTGAGTTCATGTTTTCATTTCCTTAGGATAAGTTTTCAGAGTGGAATTGCTGGATTGTATGGCAGCTGTATTTTTAATTTTTTGAGGAAACTCCATTCTGTTTCCCATAGTGGACTCACCGGTTTACGTTCCCACTGCCAGAACGCAAAGGTTCCTTTTCTCCACATACTCACCAATAGTTTATTTTTTTGTCTTTTTGATAATAGTCTTTCTAGTAAGAATGAGGTGAGCATGAAATATCTTTCCATTTATTTGTGTCTTCTTTAATTTCTTTCACATTAGTGTCACCTTAATTTCTTTCACAAACTTGTAGTTTTCAATATATAGATTTTTCTCTTCCTTGATTAAATTTATTCCTAGGTATTTTATTCGTTTTAATGCAATGTACATGGTATTGTTTTTTAATTTCTCTTTCTTAAGAATTCATTATTAATGTATAGAAATGCAACAGATTTGGGGCATCTGGGTGGCTCAGTCGGTTAAACGTCTGACTGTTGGTTTCAGCTCAGGTCATGATCTCGTGCGTCATGAGATCAAGGCCCACAAGAGGCTCCCACTTAGTGGGGAGTCTGCTTGAAGATTCTCCCCCTCTGCCCCTCCCCCTATTTGCACTTGTGTGTGTGTACATGCATGCACACTTTCTCTCTCAAATAAATAAATAAAGCTTTAAAAAAAAGAAATTCAACAGATTTCTGTGCATTTTGCACCCAGCATCTTTGCTGAATTCATTTATGAGTTCATTTATTAATTTACAGTTTTTTATGAAGAATTTATGACTTTCTATAGATGATTTAATGACATTTTCAAAAGTGACAGTTCTACTTCTTTCTAATTTGGATGACTTTTATTTCTTTTTCTTACCTAATTGCTTGGAGCTAGGACTTGTAATATTTTGTTGAGTAAATGAGGTAATAGTGATCATCCTTGTCTTGTTCCTGGTCTTATCAGAAAAGATCTCAGTTTTTCCCTGTTGAGTATGATGTTAGCTCTCAGCTTGAGGTATCTTCTCTTTGTATCTGCTTTGCAAGAGTTTCTAGCATAAATGGATATTGAATTTTGTCAAATTCTTTTTCTGCATCTGTTGAGTTGATCAAATAAGTTTTTTTCCTTTCATTTTGTTAACATGTTGTAGCACACTAACTGATTGGTGGATATTGAACCCTCCTTTCATCTCTGGAATAAACCCCAAGTGATCATGACATATGATCCTTTAAATATATTGTTAATTTTAGTTTCTTAACATTTTGTTGAAGAATTTTGCATCTATGTTCATCAGAGATAATAACCTGTAATTTTCTCCTCTTGTAGTATCATTATCTGGCTTTCAAATCAGGATAATGCTGGCCTCATAAAATGAGTTTAGAAGAGTTTCCTCCTGGGGCACCTGGGCGGCTCAGTCAGTTAAGCATCTGCCTTTAGCTCAGGTCATGATCCCTGGATCTTGGGATCATGTCCTGCATCAGGCTCCCTACGCCAAGAGGACTCTAGTTCTCCTTCTCCCTCTACTCCTCCCCCCTGCTTGTTCTCCCTCCCTCTCTCTCTCTCTCAAATAAATAAATAAAATCTACGAAAAAAAAATGGAGTTCCCCCCTACTTTATTTTATTTGAAGAGTTTGAGAAGAATTGATACTAATTCTTTTTAGAATTTTTGGTAGAATGTATGAGTGAAGCCATCTGGTCCTAGACTTTTTGTTTGTTGATAAATTTCTTTCTTTTTTTTTTTTTTTTTAAATGCAATTTTTTTCTTTCTTTTTTTTTTTTTTAAGATTTTATTTATTTATCAGAGAGAGAGCGAGCACAGGCAGACAGAAGCAGAGGGAGAAGCAGGCTCCCTGCCGAGCAAGGAGCCCGATGCGGGATTCGATCCCAGCACACTGGGATCATGACCTGAGCCGAAGGCAGCTGCTTAACCAATTGAGCCACCCAGGCGTCCCGGTAAATTTCTGATTATTGATTCATTCTCCTTACTAATCTGTCTGTTCAGATTTTCTATTTCATCATTCAGTCTTGGTATATTTTATGTTTCTAGGAATTTTTCTGTTTCTTCTAGTTTGTCCAGTTGTGAGCTTATAATCATTCATTGTTGTTTCTTATGATCCATTGTATTTCTATGGTATCAATTGTAACATCTCCTCTTTCATTTCTGATTTTATTTATTTGCGTCCTCTCTCTTTTTCTCTTGGTGGGTCTAGCTTAAGATTTGTCAAACATTCTGTTTTCCTTTTCAAATAATGAGCTTTTAGTTTCATTGATCTTTGCTATTGTCTTTCTAGTCTCTGTCTCATATGTCTGTTCTAATCTTTGTTATTTCCTTCTTTCTACTAACTTTGGTCTTCGTTTTTTCTAATTTTTACTTCCTTGAGGGGTAAAATCAGGTTTATTTGAGATTTTTCTTATTTCATGAGGTAAACATTTATCACTATGAACTTCCCTCTTAAAACTGCTTTTCCTGTATCCCATAAATTTTGCCATATTCCATTTCCATTTTCATTTGTCTCAAGGTATTCCTTTATTTCTCATTTGGTTTCCTATTTGATTCATTGGTTATTCAGTAGCATGTTGATTAATCACTGTATATTAGTGAATTTTTCACTTTTCTTTGTGTAATTAATTTCTAGTTTCATACCATTGTCATCAGAAAAGATACTTGATATGATTTCAATTCTCTTAGATTTATTAAGATTTGTTTTGTGGCCTAACATATGATCTATCTTGGAAAATGTTCTATGTGTACTTGAGAATAACACATAGTCTGTTGCTTATGGATGGAATATTCTATAAATATCATCTAAGTCCATCTGGTATAATGTGTCATCTAAAGCTGCTATTTGCTTTGTAACTTTCTGTCTGGATGATCTATCCATTGATGTAAGTTGGGTATTAAAATCCTCGAATATTATTGTATTATTGTATTATTATCTGTTTCTCCCTTTAAATCTGTTAATATTTTATTTACATATTTAAGTGCTCCTATGTTGATTCATAAATATTTATAAATGTTGTATCTTATCCTTGGATTTACCACTTTTCCATTATGCAATGCTCTTCTTTGTCTCTCATTACTGTCTTGGATTTGAAGTTTATTTTGTCTGACATACGTATAGCTACTCCAGCTCTCTTTCAGATTTCATTTGCATGGAATATCTTTTTCCTTCTCTTCCCTTTCTGTCTTTGTATGTCCTTACCCTAAAGCGAGTCTCTTGTAAGCAGTGTATAGATTGGTTGTGCTATTTTTATCCATTCACTCTATGTCTTTTGATTGGAGAATTTAGTCCATTTAAATTTATAATAATTATTGTTTTTTATGTGCTTGTTTCTTTTGTTAATTGTTTCCTGACTGTTTTTGTAGATTCTCTTTCTTCATTTCTTCTTTTTTCTATTCTTTTCCTTTGTGGTTTGATACCTTTTTTAGTGGTATGCTATTCCTTTATCTTTTGTGTACTTCCTATAGGTTTTGATTTTGTGGTTACCATGAGGTTTGTATATAAAAACAAAACAGTTTATTTTAAATTGATAACAACTTAAATTTGATCCCATTGTAAAACTCAACATTATTACTTTCCTCCACTCTCATGTTTTATGTTTTTATGTCACTTTTTACATCCTTTTATTTTATATATCCCTTAACTAATTATTGTAGTTTAATTAATTTTTTACTTTTGTCTTTTAACTTTTATTATAGCTTAATAAATTATTAATCTACTATATTTAATATATATTTTTATTTTTGTATGTTTTCTTGTTACTAAATGGTGCCTTTTCTTTTCAGCTTAAAGAAATACCTTTATAATTTTTCCTAATGTCACTTCAGTGGGGCTGAACTCCTTTAGCTTTTGCTTATCTGGAAAACTAACTCTCCTTCACTTCTGAATGATAATTTTGCTGGGTAGAGTATTCTTGATTGGATGTTTTTATTCTTTCAGCATTTTCAATATATCATGCCACTCTTTTCTGTCCTGTAAAGTCTCTGAAAAAAAACCTGCTGATAGTCTTATGGAGATTTCCTTATATATAACAAATTGGTTTGCTCTTGTTTAATATTCTCTCCTTATCTCTAACCTTTGAACTTTTCATTATAGTGTGTCTTGCTGTGAATCTTTCCTCTTATTTGGAAATCTGAGCTTCCTGGATTTGCATATCTGTCTTAGCCATTATTTCTTCAAATGGGATTTCTGCCCCTTCTTCTCTCTCTTCTTCTGAGAGCCCTATCTAGCAAATGTTCTGTTTGATGTTGTCCCCCATGTCCCTTAAATATCTTTACTTTTTTTTCATTCATTTTTTTTTCTTATTGCTCTGATTGGATGCGTTCCACTGCCTTGTCTTTGAGTTAGCTGAGTCTTTCTTCTGCTTCATCTAGTCTGATGTTGAATCCCTCTAGTGTATTTTTCGGTTCAGTTATTGTATTCTTCAGCCCTCTGACTTCTATTAGGTAATTTCTTATATTTTCCCTGTCTTTTGAAGTTTTCACTTTGTTCTTCTGTTTCTCTCCCCAGTTTCATGAGCATTTTTATGACTATTACTTTAAACATTTTGTCTAAAAGATTAGTTATCTCAATCTCATTCAAGATTTTTCCTGAGGTTTTATTTTGTTCTTTTGTTTGAAACATATTCCTCTGTTCCTCTATTTTGCTTGGCTTTTTGTGTTGGTTTCTATACAATAGCTGGTTGGTTTCTATATAATAGCTGCTCTGCCTGTCTTAAAGGCATTGTCTTATAAGGGAGGTGAAACTTGTGGTTAATCCCTGCATCAGTTCTTGGTTTTTCTCTTAAACCAAGCAGGTCATTATGTTATTAATAGCTCCCTGTAGTTGAGGATGTGTCAAGACCCATTGATATGCCAAAGGGGAGGATCTCACCACCTAGATTCAGGTTGACTGGTAGCCAGAGCCTCACACATCAGCTTTTAAATGGATGCAAATATATACTATTCTGTGAGACCACAAACATAAGCCCCACTAGCCACCAGAACTAAGTGATCTGGAGTTGTCCCTGGATGGCAGTCACAGAAATCAGAGCTCCACAGGAGTATATAAGCTCTTTTCTGGGTGATATGAGCACATTTGCTCTCTCAGAGAGAGAGCATTAAGATGGCATCCACAGTCTACATGTCTTAAGAGCAGCTCCAGCGGCACCAGATGTGTGCCAAACCTGAAACTTGCCACTCAGGCCAAAGTCCCAGACAAGCAAAGAGGCCTCCTTAACAGAACAATTGGGGATTATGCTTCAGTCTTCAGTGCTATGCCTTGGAATTGACAGCTTGTCAAGAACTCTCTCCCCAATTGCCACAGTTCTGTGGGCCCCAGGAATGCAAGCCCTGCCCTAGCCACCAGACCTGGCAATCAAGGGATATTTCCTGGGTGGCTGCTACAAAAACTGGGGAGCCCAACATAAAAATCAGGGTTCCAGATGTGTGTAAAGCTCTTCAGGAGACATTGATGTTTTTGAGTATGGCTGAGGGTGAGTGCAAAGATAGTGCCTGCCCTCCATTGTCTCTGGAAAAGATTATAGTCAGTCCCAAGGTGTGTGTTTAATTAGGAGTTTGCCCTTGAGGCCACAGTCATGACTACCTAATAGGCTAATTCACAGAAACACTGAACTGTTGGGTCTAGTGCCTAGGGTGGTAACTCTTTTTGTTGGTTACAGTCCTATTGGACCCACAAATGTAAGCCCCACCAGCCACCAGAGCCAGGTGACCTAGAGGTGTCTTCTCAGAGCAATTGCAAAACTCAGGGTGCCAGACAGGGCAATGAGCTCTGTCCTTAGTGGCACTGACTATTAAATTCTTATGTGACTAGGAATACAAGTTCTCCTGGCCTTCTGAGGCAGGTGATCAATCGATTATGGCAGTGGCAAGAATTGGAGCACCAGACACACATAAAAACTGCCTTCCAAGAGATACTGGTACTCTGAAGCACAGCAGAGGGAAAAACAATTCTATATTTAGAGCACCACACAGTGCAGTTTAAAAGGTGTTTCTCTACTCCTGCACCATGATCTCACAGGGGTCAGCAGTACATACGCATGTCTCATCCATTTTGTGTCTCTCAGCACAAGGCTGGTATTTTGCCCATTGTACATTATCAATAATTGTTTGTGAGCTTAATTTAACTCAATGTGGAAAAGAAGTCTATCTTAATTTCCATTATAATCTTAAATTAGCTTTCCATTTCCCTGAAGGAGAGAAAGATTATAAATGAAGTGAAATAAGAGTAATGTGGGAGGAAATAAGATAATCAGGTTTGCAATTATTTCACTCTGACCTAATATTTACTAAGGGTTTATAAATGTTCCAGGCAATTTTCTAAGCAGGTTGTTACTCTTTTTTATCCCATTTGACAGATGAGGAAACTGAGGCACAGAAAGATCAAGTAATTTGCCTAAACTCACAATGCTAATAAGTGGCAGGACCGGGATTTGATTCATGTTATCTAATTACAGAGTCTGTACTCTTAACTAGACAGTCAGTTTCTTCCAGAATATTATAATATCAAACTAAACTATAAAAGTCACCAAGAGAAAGGAGAAAGTTCTTTAAAAATTCTCACAAATTTCACAAATTTGTATAATACAAAAAAGTGAAGAATTCCTCAGTAGGTAGTGATTATAATACATATATAATTTATAATTTATTAAATTTAGGTGTGTGTGTGTGTGTGTTTATATATAAAATTTAGTGTCCTGTTTCTATGCTGTTCCTCAAGTGTGAGGAGCACAGGTCAATCTACAAGCACATTCCAAACATGAAGGATTTAAGGCTATCTATTAGGTTTATCCCTTCCCACTGGGCAAGGGAAACTCAGAGTCTGCTTGTCTTCTGCGAGTTTAAGTAAAATGAGTGCCGGCTGGAAAACATTCCTCTGTTACTCAACTACTCTCAACTTTTTTAGTCTACCTTGTTAACAAAGATACATGTGAAAACTGAAAAGCCATCAGGACAAAATATAATTGGGCTACCTTGGTGGAGGATTCTGTCTTTTTCATTAGCTCTCTCCCATATGCAGGCACAGCTAGGAGAGTTAGACGTTCACTCTCCATCCTAATATTCCAGGATATCTAAGAAGAAAAAAAAAAGTGGTAACAGTCTCAATGCTATGAATTGATTGCATGTTAGGGGTCAAATGAGAAAAAAATAGGGGGAGGAATGAGAAATTAGGACACATGAATCTGATGGCAGAAGTATAATTTTCCTATCATACTTCATATAATTTCTATATACTGAATGCCTACTTTTATATTTGCTCTTTTTTACTTCTAAACATACATTGAAAGATTTGGCTCAATGTATTTCTTTCAGAGCTCAATCCTCTAGATGTTTTAGAAGTATATATTCTTCTTGTTATTATGGTTTTAAGATCCCAGAATTTTGTCTTCAGAATTGAATTGAATAAGCCACTTATCACTCCACACTTGTAGCCTGTCCAAGTCAGTCTAAGCACTCTTTTGTGACTGCCCCTTCAACACCCCAAAATCCCTATGTCAGCAGATTTTATCTTCCAAACGCACATGCCCTCTTTCGGGTCATTGATGTATAGAGTGAACAAACTCTGCCCTAATATTTATCCCTGTAGCAGTCCATTAATTAGTCCTGACAAGTTACGATTCTTAATTACCTTCAATCTTAGCTATTCAAGCTAATTTTTTTCTCTTATTCAAATATCTCATCCCCTTATACCATAATTGCTCACCTTATGAATCAATTTTCCTGTTTTCTATTGTATTTTAAAATGTCTTAAATAGGGTGCCTGGGTGGCTCAATGGGTTAAGCCTCAGTCTTCAGCTCATGTCATGATCTCAGGGTCCTAGGATGGGCTTTCTGCTCAGTGGAGAGCCTGCTTCCCCCCCTCTCTCTGCCTGCCTCTCTGCCTCCTTGTGATTTCTCTGTGTGTGTCAAATAAATAAATAAAATCTTTTAAAAAAATGTCTTAAACTGTAGGGAAAGTATATATTCATTGTTCCTATTCTGTCTACATAAAGGCTTCATACCCTCTTGTTCAAGAAAATTTTATCAATTTTATAATGCATGACCTCTTTTATGAATCAACAGTATCTCTCCAATTTGATACACTTTTTTGTATATACTCTTTTTAAGTTTTTATTTAAATTCTACTTAGTTAATATAATATTAGTTTCAGTTGTACAATATAGTGACTCAATATTTCCAAACATATATGAACCTGTGTTCTTTACAAGTGCACTCCTTAATACCCATCAACTTTTTAACCATCCCTCAACTCCAGCCCTCTGATAGCCACTGGTGTGTACTCTGCAGTTAAGAGTCTGTTTCTGGGTTTGCCTCTTTCTTTTCTTTTTTTTTTTTTTTTTTTTGCCTTTGCTCATTTGTTGTGTTTCTTAAATTCCACATATAAGTGAAATCATATGGTATTTGTCTTTCTCTGACTGACTTATTCCCTTACTTACCATATTACTAATTAACTCCATTCATGTCATTGCAAATGGCAAGATTTCATTCTTTTTGTGGATGAATAATATTCCTTGTATGTATATTCTTTATCTATTCATCAGTGAATGGACACATGAGCTATTTCAATAATTTCCATAATTTAGCTATTATGGATTATGCTGTTATAAACATCAAATTTTTGCATATACTCTTATTGTCTCCACTCTCTAGTTTCCCCTTCAGGAGAAGAAGTATACTAATTTGTAGACTTTACTAGATCTGATTTGCTATACACAGTCTTTATAATTTAAAACTTCAGCATATATGTTAAGTATTTTCAATATATTTTTATTTCATACTAAAATACATTTTACATGTCAGAGAAAAGCATGATGGAAGCAGAAGTCAGAAGAGAGATTTAAAGAAGCCATGCTGTTGGCTTTTAAAGAAATAAAATGAAATACATTTTAAATAAAGATTTTATTTATTTATTTGAAAGAGAGAGAGAGGGAGCACAAGCAAGGGGAGCTCCAGGCAGAGGGAGAAGCAGGCTCCCCACTGAGCAGGGAGCCCCATGCTGGGCTCAGTCTCAGGACCTTGGGATCACAACCTGAGCCATAGGCAGATCCTTAACCAACAGAGCCACCCCGACATCCCTGAAATACATTTTATATATTACTGATAATTGCCTGAATTGAATGACAATCTGGGAAGTTCAACTGCTTTCTAGGAATCAAAGCTCATGGACTATTTAAATATTTTTTGCCAGTGAGCCGGTTTCAAAGGTGATTCTATCATGTGGTAACTGCAAATTGCTTGAATAACTAAGAAACACTGGCTAAATGTTAACCAGTGGTAAGTTTAAACCATTAGCTTTTTTGAAGAGATTGTGCTTTGCTAAGTGACTAAGCCAAACCTAGAAATCTGGTAAAAAATATCTTGATTTGGAAACACTTTTTAGGTCTGAATGGAGCAGACTGCCATCTGTTGGTGATTCTCTTGAATTGCAGGATTCACTCTAATGGTAAATTGATTTCTCGAGTATGGAAATAACCATGTCACAAAACCAATTTTTGACCATCTTAATTACTATTAATGGAAACTCTGTAAAGTTTGATCATATGTGTTTTAAGATATGCTTTCATCATCACATAGCACAGATAATTTCAGTGAAATTTAATCGTATCGAATCATATCAACTCTAATTATAAGGAGATAACAAACGTCAGCCATTGCTTGAAAACCATTATATTTTAATTTTAGGTCATATCCAATTCATGTCTACTTCTGGAAATATTTAATAATATACTAAAGAGGGAGAGGAGATTTTTATTCTGACTGGATTTTTTTTAATAACTAAAGTAAATTAACCCATTTACAGTGCAGAATTATGATTTTAGAACTATAAGATTAGACCCTCAGAAAGCCTGAAACTTAGGACTGCTAGGGATAACCTACTTGGGAAACGGTGTCTGGGTTAGTCATCTCATAGTAAAGCCTAGTAACATTCCTATAGTGCTACCATTTGCTTACATCTCATGGAGAGACAGGCCCACAGACACATTTTCCAGCATGGATAAAAGGATCTAGGAGTACATTTAAGTAAAAAGTCCAGGATGCATCGCGAAGAACTTAATCAAGAAGTGTTATTAACATGTAGACTTACATGGATATTGATCATGTTATCAGTATTAATGATATGATTGGTGTCCCTTGCATCGTAGGGTTAACTTCAATGCAGTTAAGTTTTTCTACCTTTATGGATAGTGAATTGTATTCTATTATCTATTTCCATTAACTTCTGTCAGTTCCATCGCTATCTCCCTTGTGACAAACTTGCAAATAGGTCTCTTATTTTTAGACAAGCAAGGGTATGGGGGCATGGATGTCTTTAACATCATCACAAAACTGAAATCACCAGTGGACAGTGATGATGGTTAGCCATTTGATCTGCTATGCTTAGGAAGATATCCTAACCTGAAGTTTCCTTCACAGTACACTTATTCCTACACCCTATTCCTACTAAATCCTGGACATTTAGTACACGTACAACATGGTTAAATCAGACTCTCTCTTAACTTGACATATATAATCTTTTTCCTCCCATGGCTGCAAAAATCTCTAAATGCTGAATAATTCATTTGTTCTTGGAACCAGCCATTTTTCATCAGCCATACTTTATTTATTTACCACCCAAACCCTTCCCTCCTCTGTTAGACACTGTCCCTAACACAGCAACTCAAAAATACCTCAACAATGTATGCTTAACAATGTATGATTTGTTTTTAACATAAATGGTAACTTTTTGTTACATGAATTTGTATATATTTGATGATAAAGAGTTTAATATTGGAGTGCCTGGGTGGCTCAGTGGGTTAAGCATCTGCCTTGGTCTAGCATCTGCAGAAGCATCTAAGCATCTGCCTAAGGTCATGATTCCAGGGTCCTGGAATTGAACCCCGCATCTGGCTCCCTCCTCAGCAGAGAGCCTGCTTCTCTCTTTCCCTCTGCCTGTCATTCTGCTTACTTGTGGTCTCTGTCAAATAAATAAATAAAATATTAAAAAATAAGAGTTTTTAATATTTTCATGTGTAAATTTTGTGCCAAATGCAACATGTTCCAGATTACAGTTCATATAAGTTTTCTGTTTCGTTTTTATGTGGTACAGTTGGGAATAAGCATTATATCAAATTAAATCATTTTCTTTCTTTTTTTCCTAGTATACTTCATATTATAATTTCTCCTATTACTGATTTACAATGAGAATTTAGTTAGCAGAAAAAAATTTAATATGTTCTATCTCACTAATAATAAAGAAATTAAAATTAAAATTATATATTTTTGAACTATGAAACTGACAAAGATTAAAAACAAAATATTAGTATCTGTTATTGAAAAGTACACGGTGAAAGAGATACTCTCATTTGCTGAAGGCAGTTATTTAAGTCGGTGCAAATTTGTGAGTAAATCCTAACAATGTTTATAATACCCTTAAAAATGTTTATGCCATGGACATATCCATAGATGTTCTAGGAAATCATTTTTTAAAGTATGAAAAACCTATATAGAGATTTACATATAAATTCACTATAATGAGATTTTATATCATTTTATATCATTTATATCATTATACAATTATAATAGTTACACTTAGAAAAAATTCAAGGTTTCTAAAGAATGAAAGTGATTAAGTTATGGTAGACACTTTTGATGGAGTATTATATAGGCACAGCACTCAGATATATACAGATAGTTATTGATAGAGATATATGTAAGTAGAAATTTACAGATAGAAATATAAAACACTGGGGTGCCTGGGTGGCTCAGTGGGTTAAGCCTCTGCCTTCGGCTCAGGTCATGATCTCAGGGTCCTGGGATCGAGCCCTGCATCGGGCTCGCTGCTCAGCAAGGAACCTGCTTCCTCCTCTCTCTCTGCCTGCCTCTCTGCCTACTTGTGATCTCTGTCAAATAAATAAAATGTTAAGGAAAAAAAAAAAAAGAAATGTCCAAGTTTGTGTTTTAGAAGTGAAGTTGGTCAAAGAATGCTGGACTCCTAGAATATACGTAAAGGAGTAAAAAGTATTTTTACTTTCTGAGTAAAAATACTCAGAAATACTTGGACAAGAGATTAGAATAAGGTTCAATTTATTGTTATTTAAATTAAAGGAGAGGGTTACTCCAGAAGGATTGTATAAATTAAGTATAACCCCATTTGGATCATATTTTATTTTTTGCCAATTGCTATGCAGTTCTAGCCATAAAATTTTTAAAATAGACACCCCTTCTGCTTTATTTGTATATTTTACTTTGTCTTATAAAATCCTTGTGAGCTAAATTTAATCTCATTTCTTCCTTTCTTTTCTGTGACCCTAATTTATTTATTTTTCCTTTTTTTATTTTTTTAAATTAATCATAATATAGTTGCCATACAGTATTACATAAGTTTCAGGTGTACAATATAATGATTCAACAATTTCATACATCATTCGGTGCTCATTGTAATGATTTTAATTTCTTTATATCAGTACCACTGCTTTAAATTATGTTTTCTGAATTTTTTTTAGCATTGTATTAGTTTCCTGTGGCTATAAAAGTTTCATAGACTTGATGACTTAAAAGGACAGAAATTTATTCTCGTGATTCTAAAGCTAAAAGTTTGAGACTTATGTGTGAATAGGACCATGATCTCTTAGAAGGCTCCAGGGGATGATCTTTCCATACTTCTCCCTAGGGTATAGTGGCTGGGGACAATCCTTGGTGTTTCTTGGCTTGTGGAAGCATAACTCAATGTCCACCTCCCTCTTAACATAGTGTTCTCCCCATCTGTTTCTGTGTCCAAATTCTCCTTTTTATAAGGTTATCAGTCATACTGGATTGACCATCCACTATAATCCATGACAACCTCATGTTAACTTGATTATATCTACAAAGATCTTATTTCCAAATATGATCACATTGTTGGGTTCTGAATACACATAAAACTTTAGGCAATAGTGTTCAATTCAATACAAGTATATTCTAATATAACTCTTTGTAATATTGGCCTTTGTGCTACACAGACCTATGGAATCAAATGTATATTACCACAAGAACTTAATATATTTTTAAGATTTTTATTTATGATTTTATTTACTTATTTATCTGAGAGAGAGTATGAGCAGGAGGAGGGTGAGTGGGAGGAGAGGCAGAGAATCCCAAGCAGACCCCACATCAAGGGTGAAACCTAACATGGTGCTTAATCTCACAACCCCTGATCTGAGCATGACCTGAGCAGAAAACAAGGGTCTGATGTTTAACCAACTGAGCCACCCAGGCATCCCAAGATTAAAAACAAACAAACAAACAAATAAACAAACAAAAAAACCCTTTGTTTCTTTCATTAATTAAGCAAAAACTTACTAATGAGTATAGGCTATGTGTCAGGCACTGCTTTAGACACAAAGATACAACAAATGAAGTGCCTGACCTTATGGGGCTTATATTATAGTGTGGGGGTAAGGGGTACAGACAATAATTGAGTGAATATTTGGATACTCTCATACTCAGATATTCAGAGGGAAATAAACATAAGATAAAGGGAGAGTGATTCACTGGCAGCAATATCACTGGCAGCAATATCACTGGGGAGATGACACTGCAGAGCTTTGAAGGATAAAAAGTAACCAGTCATGTGGCTTTCCAGGCAAAGATATTTTAGTATGAAGTCATGGTCATACGAAGACCATAACTTATGACACATTCATGGCATATTCAACAAATTTCAAAGAGGTGAGTTTATGTGGAACGTAGTGAAAGGGAAATGCAGGTCATGAGACCCAGCAGGGATACAGGGATCAGGTTTTGCCATGCCTTTTAGACTATGTAGGAGCTCAGTTTTTATTCTAAAGAGGAAACCACTGGAAGGTTATAAGCATGGAAAAAGTAAATCTGGTTTATGATTCCAAAAATATTATTCTGAAGTCATGTTTACAACAATCCTCCATGATTCTTGGAAAGTTAACACTCACCCTGTTTAAGTCAGGATAGTCTGGGCTTTGTTGAATGGAGGTATAAGCTCTGACATTTCAGTGGTGTCATACAATAAAGATTTATTTCTCCCTTCCATGAAGTCCTATAAGTTAGGAATCTCTCTTCCATCCTGTAGCTGCATGATTTAGAATACTTACTCCCCAAGGATGCCAAGGCAAACAAAGAAAGAAGAGGAGAGTATCATGTAAGATACTTCTTCGGCCAGACCTAGAAGTGACATCTGCCCACATCCTGCAGACCTAGGTTCAATTACATGGTACAAAATTCCTAACAAGGGAAGCTAAGAGATTTTGTCTTCTTGTGTATCTAAGAATAGGAAACAAATGTTCCTGCCAAACACCTTTAGCCAAGATAACTCTGTCATATTGCTTTTTAGAAGCATCAAAAGCTGGTAAACATTCTAACCTCTTCTTCAGGAATAGTAAAGCAACACCTTCAGGTCTTTCCAGGGTCTTGGCATCAACTAGCAGCCAGGAACTTCATTAGCCTGATAGAGTTCCAAGCCCCCACCGATCTTCTGTGATCTGTAATCTGGGGTCTTCACACAGTGATAATTATTTCCTGGTCATTCTGCATTACTTTCTGCTTACTACACCAAACTGGAATAGCCCAGGTCAATGAAGCTTCTCCAGGATCAGAATGACTTACACTCTGCACAACTCAGAACCCAAAGGATGAGGCACTTGGTATGGATGAAACAAACTACAAGCAGCTGAATCTATCTTTTTTAAGTGAAAGGACAGCTACAGTAAGAAGCACCAAGAGGAGTCACCTCCCTAATTCTCCCTTTGCCAGCAAAATTGTACTTCTCCCCCAAATTTTCTTTGCAAAGCTCCTTTTTCTCTGTGAGAATGGGGAGCTTCTAATTTCAGTACCACAAAGGGGAAATTATAATTATTATGACTTATGAGACACTTGCCTCTAAACCAGTAATAACACAAATACTGGTGATACTAGGTGCATTTATTAACTATCCTTGTGGGGTTTTGTTTTGTTTTGTTTTGGTCAAACATTGTGATAAATTCTTTAGAATGTTTTTTTCTTTAATCCTCAACATAAGTGTATGCAATTGGAACTAATAAAAGTTGTTAAAACTGAAAAGTAGGAAAATTATGTCCTCTTTCTGTTTCTACAGCTAGTTAACAGAGATCCAGGATTCAAACTCATGGCTTTCTAACTCCTAATCCCGTGCTCTTAATCACAAGAAAAGATTAAACAGATCCCTGGCCTGTTTTGATTCATCAAAATGCAACTATTTCAGTTAAAGATTTCATAGTTATTTACTAATTTCCAAAATACCAGGATTCTAGTGTCTATAGTTTAAATCATTTTATGACAAGCTAATTGAACACATATTACATTTTTTTGCCATGAAGATATTAAACATAAATATTCTAAAAAATCAAATAGTGCTGGAGAAGATGCATACCTTCCCTGACAGTGTTAACTTTCCTCAGCCGGTTGATCAGCCCTCTTGAGCCATATTGATTTGTCTTTGAATTTCTCATATTACTTTGCAGATAGTACGCTTTCAGCAAAAATTTGTTAAACTAGTGAATTTGTATTTCTGTAACTGCCTACATGGTTGAAAATAGGTGGAGGAGTACCACATATTAATATGTTTTGAAATTATAACATGATGTGTGCTTTTGTTTATATTGAGACTATCTCTTGTTTTTATTTTTTATTACATATATAACGCATGATTATTGTAAAAATGACAGAAAATACTGATATGCTTCATATAGAATAAAGTATATATATATATAAATGAGTTGGGCTTTTGCTGGCGTAATGCTTTGAATTTTTAAATTCCTCATTTGACTACCATCAGCTATGATTAACAACAACACTTTCTAAACAATACCTGATATTATTATATGTCTCATCTTTAAGCTTTCATAGACCATTTTTGCTATAGTTTTCTGGAGAGGAACATGTGAAACCAGGTCTAAATCTCCCTGTGAAATAGTTTAATATGTCTCACTGTTGTGCCAGTAAAATATTCTTGCCTCAAAAATCAACAAGGAGGCTCAAAAGTGAGATTTTTTTTTCACATGTATTATGTTCATAGTAGATTTATGCAAAAATTATATTGGTAAATAGCCAAACAAAACAAGGTCCCTTCGTTATGAATGCAGACAAAACTAAGAAAAATAATTAACCAATCATTTAAAAATCCATAAACACAACGCTCCTTGTGCACCCGCACACACACACACACACACACACACACACACAGTCTCATTAACTTCAAACCATAAGAAATTAATTACAGATTCACTGCTAATGAACATATGGGATAAGTGCTGACACTCAACTGGTTTCAGTTCAGTGATCACAGAAACAAAGCAGTGCTCACAGACGGATGGTGGGGGAAACGTCAGTGAGGGGGGTGGCCAGGAAGCAAGATTCCTTCATAACTATGGAAAGCAGTTCCAAAATATTCAGACAGAGGAAAAAAGGGCTCCAAAATTCATCCCATTCTGAATATGAACAGACCTTCTCCATCACTACCACCTGCTGTCTCTACCTCCAGAAGAAACTGAAATGTCTGAAGGAGGAAGAAGTTTGAGCAGAGGGGAGAGGGTTGACAGAGGACTATGGCTCAGGAGTAGAGTTACCTACCCTATAAAAAGAAATGCACAGGAAAAAGTAGAGAGCAGAATATTGTGTCTAAAGGAAAGAGCACCAAGCCAGAATCAGCCACCTACACAAAAACTTCCTGAGTTAAATCAGAGAGTAAGTCACTAAACGCTAGCAGAGAAATTCAGATAGTGATACTATAGTCCTTCTCCATTTAAATATGCTGACAATTTGAAATGCCCTCATTGAAGATGCAGATCATGGAGACCCTTGCCCTTAATATACTGTGTTACCATGTCAAACTCAAAAGAAATGACAGCAGCAGGATCCACATCACTTTATCTTCAGAATTCTTACCTCACAGACAGCAGAAAGCAGCTATGTGGGGTTTGGTATCTATTAGCAGGATGTGAAAGCAAGTGATACCACCTGGAATTATAAAATAGCGAATGCCACCTCTTACATTACTTGGCATGAACAAATTCCTCTCCTATTTCTATTCATGTCCAGAATCAGTTCATTATTCATCACCTGTGATCTATACATTATTCATGATTAAATATTTACCAATTCATATTGGTGGTTTTTCCTATTAAATCACGCTCTTATTCTTACTCATCTGATTAGATCCATTGAAAACGTCTTAATTTGTCCATGAGATGGGAAAATCCTAAATGTCTTGTGCTTATGTACATTACTTATCTGCTTACAGTTACTTCTATGAAATTACTCTCTAGATATTTTAACTTCTTTTGGAATTACGTAGCTTTAATCATCTTCTTAGTTCTAAAATCATTTTCCACCTGCTTACATAGCCTCTAACTCTATGCTGATAAAGATTTTAGGTTAATACAAGTACTAATATGTTCATTTAGCTTCTGGATTTGATTTTCATCTTCCTGTCTATCGGAACTTTACCAATCTTCAAAAATAAATCAGACACTGACTTTGAATTATAAATAGTTAGCAATAATAATAACCAGAGAATCTAATTTATTATACAAACATAAAATTTTTAAGAGATTTTTACATAAAAGCATGCTTAGAAAAACCACAATTTAAATAATATAAATAGACACTAAATAACAAAGCGTGATGAATTCTGTACTACCATGTAATGGGCAGTTGGAACATTTTGTTTATTCTTCTGGCTATAGACAAGAAATACAGCTCTAGTTAATGCACTTTCCACATAAATCTTCCAGGGCACAAAAGAGTACAATTATATATAGATGACTATTGTAATAAATAAGTCCACCTTTTACAAATTTCAGTGACTGGTTCTGATTGAAGGGGTATCTAATTATTATTTTGCTAATGTTGAGAAAGTACACAGGTTGAGAAAGTTACAGGTATGGACTTTAAAGTATGGTTAGGGGTATGACTTTAAAGTTATCTGCTTGCATTCAAATCCCACCATCTTCACTTGCCAGGTAAGTACCTGTGCCTAGATTTCCTTTTATGGAAAATGGGGGGAAACTTGCTATATTCAGGAAAAAAAAAACATTTTTAGGACTGAGACACATGAGGACATGATGTTTTCAGAGCCTTTAATCTGACAAGCACTCTAGGAATACTAGTATCATTACGTTGATAAATGACTTCAAAGCAAGGGAAACAACTTATTCTTGAGAGGGAAGTGTGTGTGTGTGTGTGTGTGTGTGTGTGTGTGTGGTGGGATAGGGTGTCTAGGGACAAAAATTGAACCTTTTGGCCCCTAAGACTGGGGTGCTATTGTCTCCCTTTTATGCACAGTTCATGAATTTTATCACTACACTCTTTGTGTGTATTAGAAGGACATGGACTGAAGAGAATTCTTGAATTAAAGATAAGAAAACATCCAAGTTGAGCAACTTTTCTATGCTGATTAGACACATTCTCTAATCTAGGACCCTTGTAGTCAAAGAGGGTAAGGTCCCAATTAAGTATTTAATTATTTGCTTCATTCTTCCTCATCTCTTTATATAGATTTTTAAAATTTGTCGCTGGTAGTGAAAACTGATCAACTTTCTCCTTTAGCTCTGGTGATCCTACACTTTCCCATCTGTCTTCCCAAAACTCAGAGTGTTTCTTCTGTTTCCTCTTTGTTCTCTTCCATGCAGTCTCAGGTTTTGTGTACAATCCTTCTCTTTTTTTAATTACTCTTTCTGAGAATGATTTACCTTCTTAACTTTATCTACCACCTGGACTTTAGATTCCCCACTGGTATATATTGAGCTGCTTTCTTAACATCCCCTGGATGTCTCACCACAAGTTCAACAGCAACATGTCTAAATAAAATTTTACTTTCACATCCCAAATCTGCTTCTCCTAAATTCCCTCTCTGAGGAATGATCTGCCATCTGTTCATTAGCCCAAGTAAGTAGCCTGGTAGTTACCTAACTTCCCTATCCCTACATAAGCATAGTCATCTTATTGTCAACAAAGTTCAACCAAGTTCCAAGAGTAATATCTTTTTATTTATTTACTTTTTTTAAGATTTTATTTATTTGACAGAGAAACACAGCGAGAGAGGGAACACAAGTAGGGGGAGTGGGAGAGGGAGAAGCAGGCTTCCCGGTGAGCAGGGAATCCTATGTGTGGCTCGATCCCAGGACTCTGGGACCGTGCCCAGAGCTAAAGGCAGACATTTAGCAACTGAGTCACACAGGTGCCCTCAAGAGTAATGTCTTAATGTTCCTTCAGCCTTTCAGTCCCCAAGTCTCTCTCTTTTTTTAAGATTTAATTTATTTACTAGAGAGAGATACAGAGAGGCGATGAGCAGAGGAAGAAAGAGGGAGAAGCAGACTCCCCACTGAGCACAGAGCCAGACACTGGGCTCAATCTGGAGAACCTGAGCTGAAATCAGACACTTAACCAAATGAGCCACCGAAGCGCCCTCTTCAGTCTTCAAGTCTCTTAATTTAACTTTTCATCATTTCTAGTACAAATCGCTAAGGACGTTAATGCATCAATCATCTCTAGGTGTTCCTTCTTTCACCTTGCTTTCCATTCCATTGTCCCAGAGATCACTTCCTTATCCATATCACCCTCCTGCTTAAAATCTGTTTATTCAGACATTCAATCAGTAAGAATTAATTGAGCTTCCACTGTGTACCAGGCTCTGCTCTAGACTCCTGGAAAACATGATAACCATGCCCTTCCCTTCATGGGAAGGTAATTTTTAATATATATGCACACACATGTAAATGTGTACATGTGTATGTATTTTTACAGACAGATATATGTCACCTTTCTATGATGACATACCTAGAGATATCTACCTATCTTGTGATAAAAAATACATACATCTATATATATAAAACATGTCACAGACATAATAAGAGCATCAAAACTGCCAAAGATTTCAATTTCAATTTGGAAATGCATAAGAAGTGTTCTTATCTCACTTACATACTCATTCACTCATCTGTTCAGCAGCTATTCTTTGGTGTCTCTTCAATGACTTCATGATAAAGTTCTAACTCAGTAGCATTACATACAAGTGCCTTCCTGATCTTCTCTCCATTTCTCTCTCTCTAGCTATATTTTCTGCCACTTTTTCATATATCTCTTATGTTCTGATCACAAGTTTTGTGTGCCCTATAAACTTGTCCCCTGCTTGAGACTTGGCATTCCTATCCATCCTACCAGGAATATCCTTTCCTGACTTACTCATGGAAACTGAAACTCACTTATTCAGAGTAACTTGTCTTGACCCACCTGACCTTTCAGACTATTAGAGACCCACTTATTGGAAACAAATCTATCCTACCACCTATCCAATTCTATGATAATTGTTTATTTTCTTATCTCCACTGTGAACTTCCTAACAAAACCCCATCATATTTGCTTTCTTACACAATGGCTGGTACATAGTAGCAATTCATTAATGTCTTTAGAATGAATAAAAGGCATAATGTCTTTAGAGTGAATAAAATGAATGAGTAAATTACCCCACAAGCACTTGGGTCACGTGTTGCAGAAATATTCAGGGCTTTGTTGGAACAAAATGGGTTTATTTCTTCTTCTAGAAAGTTCTGGCATAGTGACCTAAAGATACTATAAAAGTTTTCCTAAATTGAGATTCAATTCAAAGCCAATTAAACTTCAATAAAATTAGCATTTTCAAAGGTTTATAAAAATCTACTTAACATAAAAAATACCAAAACTCATAGGAGATAGTTGATCAAACTTTTTTTCTTGGACTTTTTGGGCACAACTTTTTGTAAATGATGAGACCCACATTTCTTAAAATCTCTTCAGTGCTCTCAAAGGGCAGCATGCCTCAAGATATTCTTTCTTGAAATTCACCTTGACCTCATCTGCCTGCACAAAATCATCAGTTGTGAGAACTGATGAAATCTCTGGCGTTCTTGGTATCTACTTTCCCTCATTTTTTTTCCTTAAAAATGGAAGTGTCCTGAAAGCCCCAAACGTTGAAAACAGTGTAGTTGTTGAGACTAATCTCCTCTGTCCAAACAATGTAAAAACACTGGGTTATCCAATCAGTTTGCAGTTGAGGTAACAGTAGCCCACTTCCTGGTCTGCATGCTAGAGCCTCAGGGCATGCCATTCTTTAGGTTCAAAACCTTCCCAGGACTTTTTTTCCCCAAAAAGAATGCACCCAGCTTCTTTTCTTTGACCATTTCCCCAAAAACCAGACTTTAAAAAGAAAATGAAGATTCCTCAAATAAGAGTCATTTAGGATCAGCAGCTTTGAAAAGGCTAAGTCCACTGCAAATTATACATAACGCTCAACATAGTGAGGGTGCTTGAAAAATACTTTGTCTTGAGGCAACAAATATATGAATCTGAGAATGAAAATTATCACCTCATGCAGGAAATGGAAGATTTTATATATGCATTCATAAAAAATTTTATATATAAGATGTTATATATGTATCTATTTAAAGCCAGACGGCCCAATAGTATAAATAATGTATGAATTAAAATTCAATTTGACTTTAAACAATTATGTAATGTTCTGAAATCTTCTAATGCCATAGGGAAGTTAAATTTCCATTAGTAAAACTATTCTGTAATACTGCATTGTTCATTAATTGTTGCTTGAAGATTGAGTATGAAGTAATGGATTCTATGGCACTTATATAATATTTTATATTTGCAGAGTGCTTTGCAATCGTGTGCCAGTTAAATGTTAACTGGCCTTATATCCATTATGGATGAGAATAAGAAATTTCTATATGCAGAAGGATAGATTATTGGAACTTCTTTAAATGAGACCCGAAACCCTTTCATTAACTACGTATGTCCTGTAAATTATTGACCTGTCCACATCTTCCATTTTATGAACAGTCTTTGAAGTGAAGAGTTTAAAATACAACTAGTCATTCCTTAATTTTAATTCAGATCTTGGAACAGAAACTGCACTGTTTCCAACAATCACATATTTCTCTCTAATCAATATTCATCCCAAGTTGTCAATCTACCCTGTATTTTAGTGCATGTTTGCATTAATATCTCTTTTCTTCAACTCTTTGTCCTGTAGAAAACCTTTATCAGTCTGTAGAAATTTAATAATTTCTCCTGTTTTATTGGTCTTTGTATTTTTTTAACGTCAAAGTTTTTGATGCTCTTGCTTATTATTTAAAATGTATTGAGCCTTCAAAAGGAATAATGATTTTTTTTTAAAAAAGAGATGATCTCTTCTTACTTTCTTCCTATCATATTTATGAATATGGGGACTCTTCATAAATAACATTTATTCTAATTAGAGATAACGTTCTTTAATATCTTGTATTAAAAAGATACTTTGTTGTTGGTGGTGGTGTTTAGGTCGGTTCTAAATAAAATTAGGTGAACTGTAATAGGGCATCCCAAGCCTACCAAGTGAAAGAAACTCTTTTAGAATCCATACAAATCACACCTTAAAAAATCCTAACTTAAAATAGTTATTTGTCAAGAAATAATTATAAATAGAATTTATGCTGGTATCTCTTTGAAAGGTAATGATTGTAAAATGAACACACAATTTAATTATACAATAATGTAGCTGATTCTTTACTATAACACCCTGGAATATTTCCATCCCTGACTGCAATCAGGTAGACAGAGTGGAAGCACTGGAATAGCTCAAGTGACATCCCATAGCTATGAGAAAAACAGGGTGGGGCAGTGAGAATGAGCAAGAGAAGCCCAGGAAAGTGAGAAGTTGCTGTAGTATCATCACAGTGAGACAGGAGGCAAAACAGAAGCATGAGGGGGATACAGAGAAAGCATTGCAGAGAAATCAGGCAAAAGAGCAGACATGGAATTTATTTTAGAGATTTTGAAATTGGGATAGCAATGTCTTACAGGTGTGAAAAAGGTAGAACAGGGCTTTGGGGGAAGCACAGAGGTTAAGGATGGGGAGTAAGCAATTTACAAGTCATCAGCAGAGTTGTTTCTACAGGTCTATTTTAGACAGTGATTTGGGTTTGCAAAGTCAAGATGTGAATTCTGTGTATTTCTTTCTGCATATTTTGTTAAACTTAGGTAAAGGTATCATATCAACTACATTATACAAGATAAGCAAGCAGAGAAAGATTTAAAGAAATAAAATCACCCAAGTCCTTTTTAAGACTGTTTTCTACCTTATCTAACTCGTTTTCCGCACAAAACTCCTCAAATACAATCATTTTTAGGTGGCAAAGGCCTTTTCTTTTGGGGAAAAATTAGAGTGGAGGTTATTCTCTGAGTGCAGAGTGTAGCAGCCCCAAACAGTGGGTTTTTAAGGTTCTTTTTTTCTTGTTAACCCCTATCGATAAGGTACTTCCAGCCACCCACTTGTATTCACTTTAGGAGAAACCACAATTTGTTTCTATTAGCATTCTCTCTGCTCTAAGAGTTCTGTCCTAGGCCCACTTCTGAACTTTGAGATTCCTACTCTTTTTTAGGCTTGGAGAGAAGAAGAAATGCAAAAAAAAAATGTCGAAACTAAACACCGTGCTACATTTCTGTGGCTGCAAGACCGTAAATGTCTTCCTAATCAAAGTCATTGTCTCTTCTCTACCTCAGCTTTTTGACCTTTGCATCTATATCTCTCTATTGCTCATTTGCATTGGACGGCTTATCCTCAGGCACAGAACTAATTTCAGATACAAAAAAAGTTTTCTGAAATATTCATATTTATCAAATTTACTAAAATATTTTTACAATTTTAAAGTACATTTAAAAATGTACTTTTTAAAATATGTACTTAAAAATGAGCCTTAAAACAATTTAAAAATGAAATTTAAAAGGCAATAAATAGCATAAGCTCAATGCAGATTTGTGTCATTTTTTTCCAAATAAAATACCTTGAGAAATTACAAAATAAATAACTTGGCTCTTTTCTGTTAGCATACAAGTAAAAGAGGGTCCAACTTAAAGGGTCTTATCACCTTGTAGGGGTAAGTCTAATGAGAAGAGCCAGTCTTAGGTCAAAGACTGGGGAGGGAGGGGAGTCATTGCTCTTACATTTGGGACAGCCTGACAAAAAAACACATGAGAATAAATTTACCAAATTAAAAAAATCACTTAAAATTAGGTAGAATTGTATTTAAACACAGAGGACATTCGGGGGGGGGGGGATAAATTCCAAGTCATAATAAACAGCCAGATATATGCATTACTCACTATATAGTAATTAGACTCCTTTTGAATATAGATAGAAAGTTTACTGGTGGATTTATTAGCAGATTTGTGGTATTTTTGTCTCACCACTTGGAATGCATTGCTTCCAACCTGCACAGGAATGCTCCTTATTTTCCTAATGTGTGCTAAGCTTCAAGATCTGCTTTACAGTTTGTATTCTAGATGCATTCTATGTTCTATACATGATCTATGGAGTGGAGATGAAAATGTGTTGTAACACTTAATGTGTTAGAAAGAAATTTTGTATATCTTGTAAGTTATTTATATAATTTACTGAGACTAAAACAGATATAATACACTGCCAATTTAAATCTTTACATAGGAAAGAAAATATGTGCACTTTGTAAGATAGTGCTTGAAAGCTGTTAAATTTGACACATTTCCATGACTGGCATCAATCAATTGTGGATTCTATGGTGCAAGAGTTTTCAGTTTTACACTCTCTCAATGAGTACACAGCAATACATAAGGCTTAATATCTCTTCTTATAGTTCTCTCATTAAACCAGTCTAAGGCAATGCATATTTGAAAACATTTTTTTCCTGATGAATATGTGAGAGCAGCAACACAGCAATGTTTTCATTTGTATCTCAAGATTTTACTTAATATCCAAAGCATTCATATGCAAAAATCAGTGAATCAAACCAAGTGGATGATTTAACAAGGGTGCTCACCCAAGATGCTGCTGAGGAATAAGAATAAAGACAAAGATCTGAAGGCTGAATCTAGCACCCCTCCCCCCTGATGATAAGTGTCCCCCACAGACAGCCTAAGGCCTTCACCTGGGACAGTTCTCCATAAATTTTCCCACTTTATTCCAGTACTTTACTCAAACCATGAACCTAAAAGGGAAAGGAATTAGAGCTGGAGCATCAGGCCGGGGTAGGAATGTGAGGCCTGGCCAGAAAGGCATATGGCAAACTACCATTTCATCAGTGAAACTGAGCCTATAAATACCCAGGGGTATCGAGGCCATCCTGATTCTTTTGGTGATGTTTTCCTTGGCTGTTGTTAGGAATTAGTTCTTTTCTCTGCCTGTTGTTAAGTTCCTGTGGGATGGAGTAGATGGGCTGTAGATGGGTTGCGAGGTTTAGCAAACAAAAGCACAAGGCACTCAGTTAAATTTGATTATCAGCTAAACTGTATATATATATATTTTTTTTTCAAGGTGTAAGTATTTTTTCCATAAATAATGAATGAAATTTTTCATTGTGTATATGTAAGTAAACTGGGCATTCTCTGTTTTACTTAGCTAACCTAGATATGCGGAGGAAACATGGAAGCAGATGAGCATGTGAAAAAAAGGGAAGAAGAGATGTCTGATACCTTGAGGTCTTAGCACTGTTGGTATGTGAATAGCATCCCATTCATCCTTCCCCTCGATAGTCCTCCTCCATCTTTATCACAGGCTCATGCTGAACATTCCTCAGGGGTTCTCTTCTGCTCTCTTAGAAATGTGAAAGCCTGCTCTCAGGTAAGAGCCACAAAAATATTTTACTAAATTTTGTTTTCCAAAGCACTTCTTTGTGAGGCTATGCCTTGTTAAAAACTCCTCCTGATGATCACACACTGTTTGAATACTTTCGATGTATATTCCTCCCACATAGAGTTTGTCTCCTGAAACCTAGAAATAATTGGGACCAATTAGAAGGGAGGCCTCCAAAGTGACTTGAGCTCAGGGCTTCATATTTGCCAAATGCTTTTACCAAAAAAATCTCAAGGGAATTTTAAACTCTCCTCATAAATGAACACCCTGGTTTTACTTCTCATCTATAACTTGCTTGTCACCATGACATATAAAAACATTTTTCAGCCAACTCACACAAGGAAGATGCTCTGAAAAGATGCTGTGACATTCTTAAACTCATGGAGAACAGCAAAACTTTATAAACCTGGACAACTTCAGCCACCATGACAGATAAGGTGATGGTGTACTTGGGAATCCAGCCCAATCAACAATCTAAATTAGATTTTCACTTTGCTCTCCTTGTGTCTGTGTTAGTTGTCTATCATCACCGGGGTTCTGTGTAGAATGGTACTACATCCAATGGTATTCTAAGTGGGATCTGTAGCTATGCTGGATCTGGTAGAACTCCTGGCAGCTAGAGAGTTAAGAAGAAGCACTTCACCATTTCTTCAATGAACTCATGCTTTGGCTCTTCCCCATGCATATAGAATGCAGCTCACATAGAGAGTGAGCACATGCTGCTGTGATCTCATCCTGTAGTGGGACATTACTTTGTTGGCTCCCACACTTGAGGCAATTTGAATTTCTCAGCAGCTATACATCACCAATTTTGACAGAATTTGCAGGTTTGTTCTTCACTTCCAAGCCTAATGGATAAAATGAAACTTGGTGAGCTCCCAGAGTTGGACAACCTTCAGAATGCTGAGACAGACCAAATGAAGGAAGAAGAAAAGTTCTCCTAAACTTAGCCCTCCCAGCACCAATGGCGGGGCCCCATTGTTTCAGTGAAAAGCCACTGGACTTTGTGAACCAGTAAGTGATCTCTGTGATGACAAAAGCTTCTGAGATTCAAGAATCTTTGTTCAGCTCTCTTATTTTCCAGCCAAAGAAGGTAGCATGTAAAGTATGAACAATACCTGACCTTCATCATCTAGCAAAATGACTTGCAAATGCCAAAGTATATTCTCAATAAATATTGGTTCATTTCTGATTGACTCCAAGAGAAAAGATGTATTTTGAAGCCAATTCAAAGTGTTAGACTTAGGTTTCTTTGTTTGGGGTTTGCTTTCATTTATCAGCTTAGTTTAAATTCATCTCAATATTTGATTAAGATTGGTATCAAGAGGGGTGCCTGGGTGGCTCAGTGGGTTAAAGCCTCTGCCTTTGGCTCAAGTCATGATCCCAGGGTCCTGGGATCAAACCCAACATTGGGCTCTCTGCTCAGCGGGGAGCCTGCTTCCCCTCCTTCTCTCTCTGCCTGCCTCTCTGCCTACATGTGATCTCTGTCTGTCAAATAAATAAACAAAAATATTTTTTAAAAATTGGTATCAAGATTAATAGCTTTAAATCTGTTCTTCTTGTACTTGTGTATTTAGAATGACATCAGACAACATACTTTTCAATGAATGAGTCTCTAGATGTATCTATTAGATGTACTATTGCAGGCGCACTTTCTCTAAACCTGTCTTAAATACATAAATTTGTTATTAGCAGGTTCTATCTCTTAACAGGCAAGGAATAGCAAAAGAACCTTTCTTGTATTTATTTTTGTTTTATACACTATAATTTTAACTTCGCCTTCCATAATGATTGTTTTAGATAAAATAGATAAAAGCTATTGACTTAGATAAGACAACTTTTTTTTTTTTAATGCTGAATATGATGTTGGATTTTAGATCAGATCTTGTTGTTTCCTTCCTCAAGTAAAAATCATATTTGAGAGTAAACATGTGAATGGGGTGAAAACATCTTTTCTCATCACTGAACTTTGCATTCTTTACTTACTAGTTAAGCTCAGCAAAGGAACTTTGTTTTCTTTAATTATTAGTTAATCTCAGCAAAGGAACTTTGTTTTCTTTACTTATTTAGTTAAGCTCAGCAAGGACTGGCATGGCACTGATGTGTCTTGATGGATTATGAGATGTTACAGCGGAGCGCCACAGCCCCTTGGCTGAGGTCAAGTGAAGGTGGAAGAGATGACTTCATGCAGGCTCCTGCCAGAAGCTTGATATCCAATGTCGACTGCTGACAACAAGCCAACTGAATTCACTCAAATTTGGATACTGTACAAGTTTGGTGCCTCATGTGACTGCATAATTGGTCTATACAACCCAGATTAAACTACTTAGGAGAACTGAGGAATTGTCAGGGTGATACACATTTTACCTCAAAGGAAAAAAATATGTTTTGTAATATTCAAGAACAAACTCCACTGACCTGACTCTGAAGTATATATATTAAGACTAACAAATATAATTGACCTCACGTACTTTATATGAAAATTTAGAGCTATACTTCTTCAAGTAAGATTATCAGGTCTCTCAGAACAATTTGCTGGGGTTTTTTTGTATGTTGTCCATCCCATGGCTGTTCACCATTGTATGAATTCCCCAACATACAGAAGCCTCCCTGACTCACAAGAGTCACTTGAGAAATATTTATTAAAGGAATGATAAATGATAGAAATAAGAAACAACAAAGTCAGGGTAGTAGTTACTACTCAGTAGAGGAAGAATGGGAATGAATTGGAAGCAGTTACACAGGACATTTCCTGTATGTGTAGTGTCACCTTTAAGGTGACACCTTTAAGGATCTAATATGAAATACAACAAAATGTTGAACTCTGGCAAGGAATAAAACAAAGTTTAGCCATAGTTAAGGAGTATGACATAATAAACAGTTTCCATAAGCTACGATTCATGCAATTAAAAATTATATAAAGTGTCGACTCATTTGGAGAAAAAGGTACAATTGTATGTATTGTCTTTTTTTTTTTTAAGATTTTATTTATTTATTTATTTGAAAGACAGAGATCACAAGTAGGCAGAGAGGCAGGCAAAGAGAGAGGGAAGCAGGTTCCCAGCTGAACAGAGAGCTCAACGTGGGGCTTGATCCCAGGACCCTGGGATCATGTTCTGAGCTGAAGGCAAAGGCTTTAACCCATTGAGTCACCCAGGAGCCTCAACACTGGCACTTTTAGAGGTGAATTATTTCATTGGTAACTGTTTGGCAGTTGGAGATTTTTCTATCATTTCTATCCTGGACTCCACATACTCCAAGTGAATTCCATGATCTATATAGGAAGTAAGATATATCATATATGATATATCATATATCATATATCAACAGATATATGATTACCACAGAAGCAGTTTTGAAGGGACTTCATAATGTAAAAATCTAGAACATGTTACAGAACATTTATAAGGAAATTCCCCTAAACTTTCCCTCATAAACAAAGGTCTGCTGGTCTCCTTTCCATTCACTCACTCACTCATTCATTCATTCATTCATTCATTCATCTATCCATCCAAAAGATACATTCTGTCTTCAGGAAGATGGGCTTAACTGTGGAATATTATGTGGGTATTGTCTTTGAACAAAACATTCTTCTCTATACATAAAGTCATATGGCAAGTCTAAACATATCTCATTGGAACTTTTGGGACTCTGTTTTCTCCAATGGGATGATAAATGAGACAGAAGAGATTCCCCAAAGCCATACAAAAATATATTAAGAAGTCTCTCAAACACAAATATTATTTGAAATGTCTAGAGAACTCGTGGAAGAGTCTAAGGCTTTTCTCCAATGTTTTCTGATAAAACTCTTCTTGCCAAAACAAGCTGGGTATATTTACTTATTTCATACCTTTACTCCTAATGAGCCCTCTATCTAGAATGTCTTTAAATCCTGTGCCAGATGAAATGCCATATCTGAGAACCAAATCCCTTCTCTAAAGCCTTTTCTATTTCTCCTGATAGGAGCAATTTCTCCTTCTTCTGAATTTCCTTCACATCTTTATTTACTAGTCTAATGATATTTAGACATTTTCACCATACTTAACAGTTATCTACATTGTGCTGGACACAATGAACTTTTGGAAGGTACTGGGCATTATCTACGCATCCTCCATCTTAATCAGATGAATGTTTTGTGTGCATCAGGTTGTCAGTCTCTGCATGGTGAAAACTAACTGAATAATATTTCTCTTTTTTTTCCATCGAAGGAATGGCTCAAAAATTACACAGTTTGGCAGCATAACTTTCTTCCATTTCTAGCCAGTCTGTCTCCTTTATAAAATAAAAGGCTGGAGATTCAACCTATCTAAAAAAGAGAAAAAAGAAAGCAGGGGGAACTAATAATGGCAACTATAAACCAGCTGCTACACCTTTTAAACTCCAAGAATGCAGCATAATCTGATTACCCAGGAATCTCATAGCTGTTGAATGTTTGATTCCACACTAAAATTCTGAACATCAGCACTAAGAGGCTAATTAGTTAACCAGTCATTCAGGTTCCCATTTCTCTCCATATTCTGCTTAGGTATTAGATAGAAGGTGGTAACAAAAAAAAAGCCAAAACTAAGGCTCTGGACAAAGAAAATATAGTGCAGTGGGAGTGAATAAATAAAACCGAGATTCATATTTTAAACTATTTGTGTCTTTCAATTATAAGTTAAAGTGACAAATATCCAGAATCAACCTTTTCTTTAAGTAACCTGCATTTATCTACGCTTTGTCATTTTTGTTTGTTCCCTATCTAAGCCTGGGGTAACATACGACACGTAATGTAATTTATCTTTCTGATATACTTCACTAGCCATTACAGATTGTACTAGATAATTTTCTCCAAAGAAATTTCCTTCTATCTTATGAATTAATAGTCATGACTCAGTCACATAGTGAGTTAATGTTAGAGCTCAGCCTTGGAATCCAGGTTTTCTGTTACCTAATTCAGAACTTTTACATAAGTGTTAAAAATCCAGATTCCATTAAAAATCAAGCTTCCTTTGGACACATAAAACATGATTCCATTAACAAAAAATTCAACTCTAGTGGAATTTTTCCAGAAAACATCTATTACCTAAAGCAAGAGCTGGGAGTTGTAAGACAAATGCAATGAAATTTAACATAAAGGTAAGGAAAAGAGTCTGGCAATTCATCAAAAGATTAAAAATGGGGTTACCATATGACCCAGCAATTCTACTCCTGGATATATATCCAAGAGAGAAAAAAACAAACATAAATCCACACAAAAATCTGTACACAAATGTTCATAGCAGCATTACTCATAATAGCAGTGGAAACAGCTCAAATATTCATCAACCGATGAGTACATAAACAAAATGTGGTACATCCAGACAGTCCAATACCACCAGCCATGAAAAGAAATGAAATGCCCACACATGCCATGGCAAAGTGGTTAAGTCTTGAAACATTATATTAAAACAGAAGTCAGTCAGGAAAGACTAATACTGCATGATTCCATTTATACGAAGTATCCAGGAGAAACAAATCTATAGCTTCCAAAAGAAGGTAGAGCTTGCCCAGTGCTGGTGAAGATGGGAAGACAGAAGTTCAGAGAAAATGTGCAATGACTGTTAGCAGGCCTAGTTTTCCGTGGGTGTATTGAAAATGTTCCCAAACGAACTGTGGTGATGATTGACTTACTCTGTGAATACACCAAATTCATCAAATTGTATACTTTAAATGGGTGAATTTTATGGGATGTGAATTATAGCTCAAAAAAGCTGTTATTTTTTTTTTTGAGAAAGATAAGACTTTTGGATTTAAAATCCAATGTATTCATTCACTATTTCATCCATTCATGTATATATTCAATTCTCAAGATTAGCCCCCCCGACCTTGTTGCCTCCCTACCTCCGTGTCCATCTCTGGATGAACAATATCCTCACAGCACCACTCAGTTTTCCTTCAGAACAAACATCATATTTGTAATCACACTACAATCTTTATGACAAAGCAGCATATTTGTTCTGATCAACGATTTATCTGTAATACCTAGTGTGGTGTGCATGGCCCATGAGCATTGTTTCCACAACTGAAATATAAAACACTGAAGAACAACTTAAAACACCCTAACAAAGCGTATAAATATATATCATTGTATGAAGGTATACATGATAATAATAAAAATAAAGAGCAGACAAGTCTGTGTTTCAGTGGGAATTTTAGTCCCAGACTTCTACAGTTGTTTACGCAACACTTCAAATCAGAAGATACATCTGGATCAGAAGATATAGATGGATTTCAGGAAGATCAGGACGTTCCTGATAATACAAGCAAATTTCCTATGTGCAAATGTGTATATAAATATATTTTTTCTGGGAGGCTATGTATAGCAATTATACTATTTTAATCAGTATATAAGCCTCCAAATTCGCACTGTTGGACCTTGATCAAAAAGCCCCTAAATGCTAGTGAAATTCAAAACATGAATTTGTCCACTTGTTCACTGTATCCATCTAATTCCATGTTAATTTCTATTGATAATAACACTTAAATATTAACTGAATTTGCCCTTATGTGTCTGTTTCTACTTTTACTGCTTTGGTTCAGGCATTTGTAATTGCCTTGACCATGAAATAGAAGCCAAACTATTGTCCCCACCACCAGCAGAGAAGTGTTCACATTCTCCTATAGTGAATTAGTCATGTGTAGATGCTATGCAAACAACAAACCTTGGGCTGACTCCAGTGTGCATATCTGCAATTATTGTTTTACTTTCTTCTTTTCCCAGTGAGTACATGTAAAAGACAATCAGATACGTACGAACAAAGACCGTGATTAATCATCTTTATACTCATGTCTTGAACATTGTAGATGTTGAATAGCTATTTATTTAACTGAATTAATCTGTAACCCTCAAATGCCTAGCATATGCTTTGCATAAGGGAGAGGTTTAATAACACTGACCAAATGAATAATATTTCTATATGTTATGTATTCATGTAGATGCATATGCTATATGTTCGTTATTTAGGCTTTCTTCAAAGACCTCCTAAGAGGAAAAAGGCAAAAACCTTGAAAACAGCAGTTTATTTCTACATATGTTGCTTTATAAAATATGTCTTAAAGCCAAAGCAAGTCTCATTAACAGAATAAAACCCCAGTATTCACGTAGTGCAGAACGGATGCAATTTAATGTAGTCCTGAAAGTAGCTACCTTATAATTGTCATCTTGTTCCAAGGAGATTTTTTAATTATTTTAGCATTCTTTGGAAAATTTCTAATAATTTGAATTCTGAAAGTTGTTTTGTCAAGGATTTTTCCAGTGTGTAGAATTAGCCCATTAGGTTTATTCCATTTTGCTCTTTCTTGAGAACCTTTAATATGCATTTTGTTATGATTTAACAAAGACCTTGAACGACAAAACACTGACGTTCAAGTAGCTGCTCTATTGTGGTGCCAGAAGCAGCATAAAGACCTATTTACTTTTTTTTTTTTTCCCAATTTATTTATTTTCAGAAAAACAGTATTCATTATTTTTTCACCACACCCAGTGCTCCATGCAAGCCGTGCCTTCTATAATACCCACCACCTGGTACCTCAACCTCCCACCCCCCCCCCACTTCAAACCCCTCAGATTGTTTTTCAGAGTCCATAGTCTCTCATGGTTCATCTCCTATTTACTTTTACTTCTGGTTTCATGTTCACTAATTACCAGAGGTGCTTAGCTCAGAGAGCTAGATTTACTGTGTATCTTTTGGTAGACAATACATTTTCAAATAAGGAGGTAAATGCTTAGATTTTTACAAGTCCAACACATCATTATGGGAATAAAAAGACATTCAAAATCCTTAAAGAGGAAACCTGTGTTGGGAGATCAGTGTTCAATCAACTTGTATTACATTATATACAATAAGTAGTGTACAACTACAATTTCCCAAACGACATTTTGCAAAATGACTCCCCAGCAACCCATCATTCCTGAAAATGTGTCCATCACATTTTACAGGTGGCATTTTTCTTCCTGATATTCTGCATCTCCATTAACTAGCTATGGGCTCTGGGCATATCTTTGAGGGTTGATGACATCATCCACAAAAAAATCTAACATCTTAATGTGTATGAAATCATGCGGGCTAAAGTAGACAAGTATTGAGACTCTTCCCAGTTCTGAGTTTTAGTAATCTGGAATTTATTTAACATTCTCAGGCTCAGTAAACAAGACTGCCTTTAATAAGGCAAAAATAAAATGGAAAACTCAAAGAAAGGCACTAAGGACCATCCAGAAACACTAAATATCTTCGAAACTTAGAATTCTAAAGTCTGTCCCTTCTCTCCAATCCAGCTGTCATTGCTTTAGTTTTCCTAATGTCACTGGGTGAAAAAAAAATCACTAAACTTCTGATTTATGTCCTAAAACTATATTAGCTATATTCTCATCTTGTCCTTGGTAAACACTCAGATATATTTCATTCACCTGCCATTTCTTACCTTCAGTACCTCCTAAGCCCTCTAAATAATTCCTGAGCTTCTAATCTTTGGCAGATAATTTTCTCTCGTAGAGATTATCATGAAAGAATTCCACTCCCCACTTGCCTTCATCATCAACACACATTATCTGAGGATATAACCATTTTTCACTCTGTTCCTCAAGGCTTGGAGAAAGAAGACTTTTGTCTCCTTTCAAGTCTTGTGGCCACCCCTGTATCATCAATCCATCTTGGCCTGTATCCTTTAAAAATATATTTCTCTAGAGATTCCCTTTCTTTTCTCTGTTACTCCCTGCATTCTATAAATATAGTCAAATCTCTTGTATCTTAAAAAACAAAACATTCCCCCCCACCCCGAATTTACATCCCTTTTAACTGCTCTTATTCTCCTCTCAGGAAGCTCCTCTGTGTGTTGGCTCCACTTCCTCATTTTGCATTCATTTTCAGGAGCTACTCTACAATTTTACATAAGCAACTTGGTCAAAGGTCACAATAGTCTCATTTCTCAACGTTTAATGGAAATTGTCAGTGTTTAGTTGACTACATGCTTGTTTTTGAATTTCTGAATATTTGAACTTGTTTTATACTTCTTTCTCTGATTTCTGGGATATTTCACATTGCTAGTTTTCTTCCTTTTCTTTCATCCTTCTTTCTCAACATTGTTGCTTGCTGTTCCTCTTTCTGCTCTTTGCATATTAATGTCTTTCTCATCTTCATCCAGGACAGTGCTTTCAATAAAACCTCCATTCTCAAAATACTGACTGGAAGGATTTTGGGTCTGACTTCTGGATTGTACCTGATATTCCTGGATTCACAAAAATGTGAAGAAAGATATTTTATATTGTGAAGAGCAGTGAATTTTCAACCCAGCATCCTGGGAAATATATCATTTCTAGGTACTGTATCTTAGAATCTTGTAACTGGGCTTGGAACAGGGAGGGAGATATTAGGGCCTCTAGATCTAGTTTGAAAAATGTTTCAAATATTCTAATTATATATTATATATAAAACAATAATTGATACTAAGTTTTAAATTTCAAATAACATTAAAAAAGACTTTGGATTTTTATGTTTAACAAAAGTAGGCAAGGATTCCAAAGCCTTGAGAAATACCTGTTTTCTATCACATGAACATACTTTTTTAAAGAACCTCATTGGTAAACAAATTGTTAAATAGATAGGGTATATTTAAAAAGATTTTAATTATTTATTTATGAGAGAAAGAGTGTATGAGAGAGAGGGAGCAGGGACAGAGGGAGAGGGAGAAGCAGACTCCCTGATGAGCAGGGGCACGATCCAGGATCCTGGGATCATGAACTGAGCCAAAGGCAGACACTTAACTGACTGAGCCACCCAGGCACCCAGATAGGGGATTTTTAAAAATTGTTTTGATAAAAGTCTAGTTATTCAAAAACAAAAATAGTAGTACTTTTAGTCATGCAACAGAACAATATTAATGCTGATTGGAATCCAAGATTAGATAACAGTCTTATGTTCAACTGGTTTTCATAATGTCATTTGTTAAAACAAATTCCCCACACAAAGGGACCTTTACATGTTCTCCAGTGTTTCTCAGAGGCTAAAACTGACCTAAGAGAGAGTGTCAACCACCCTGAACGTGGTCCCTGAAGATTTTGTTATAATCCTTGACCTAAAAACTTCACAGAGTTCTAATGTTATCATTCCTCAGTAGTCTCTTCAATTCTGACTAACCTTATGTGTTCTTTTCCATCCACAGGGGAGAGCTCATTTTAACACGGACTCCAGGATTATTGTGATCAAAAGTTTTATATTTTAAAGCATCTCTAATGTGACCTTAATTCGGGTGATTTTTTAGAACAATTACAACAACAGCATTCCAACAGAAACTCTTGGTAAAGAGATAAGGGAGATTAGAGGACACAAATAGTAGAAAGAAATATACATTATGATGCATTTCTTAATTGGGTTAAAATTTCATAGTTACTGAAAATGTAACTCAGACTCCACATGTTACAACTGTATTATTCCAAGAGGACTCAAATAGCACTTTATGTTTTTAAAGTCATTATGCTTGAACTTCCTCTTTTGGCATTGATGCCTGCATTTTTTAAAGCTTTCTTAACCAGCAGAATTTCAGAATAGAATTAATTCTTAATTATCTTCATTAACAGAGAGAATAAGAAGAATATAGAACAAAATAAGGCTAGCAAAAGTAACAAAGTATAAAAAGAAATTAGTAATTCAAAATGGATCAAAAATGGACCCAAATATAGGTGTAAAGCTATAAAACTATCAGAAGGAAATAGGTGTAAATCTTCATGACTTTGAATCAGGCAATAGTTTCTTAAATATGGCAACAAAAGCACAAGCATCAAAAGTAAGTATAGTTAATGGGATTTCATCACAATTTTATCCATCAAAGGATGCGATCAAGGAAGTAGAAAGCCCACAGAATGAAAGAAAATCTTTGTGAATCATTTATCTGATAAAGATCTAGTATTCAGATATATAAAGAATTTTTACAACTCTACAATAAAAAGACAGCCCAAAAAGTATTCGAACAGACATTTCTCTACAGTTAATATACGAATGACCGACAAGCATATGAAAAGATGTTCAGCATTAATAGTCCGTAGGGAAATGCAAATCAAAACCACAATGAAATACCACTTAACACCCGCTAAAATAGCTATTTACATCTTTTAAAAAGGAAAATAACAACAGTTGGAGAGCATGTGGAGAAACTGGAACCCTCACACATTGCTGGTGGGAATATAAAATGGTGCAGCTACTGTGGAAAACAACTTGACCGTTCCTCAAAGAGTTAAACGTAAAGTTACCGTATGTACACCAGCAATTCCACTACTAGATCTATGACCAAGAGAACTGAAAACATAAGTTCATACAAAAACTTGCACACAAATATTCACAGCAGCATTATTAATAGTAGCCAAATGTGGAACAATCCAAATGTCCAACAAATGATGAATGAATGAACAGTATGTGGTGTGTCCATATAATGGACTATGGTTCAACTACAAAAGGAATAAAGCACTGATACATCCACCAACATGGATGAACTTTGGAAAGATTATGCTGAGTGAAAGAAACCAGTCTCTAAAGGTTATATGATATGATTCCATTTATATTAACTGTATAGAAGAAGGAAATCCATAGAAACACAAGGTAGATTAGTGATTGGGCATAGAGGAATGGACTATGTGTGGTTTCTTTTCAGGGTAATAAAAATGTTCCAGAATCTAGTAGTAGTAATGGTTATACATCATTATGAATACACCGTAAATCATTGAATAGTATACTTTTAAAAGGTCAAAATGGTGAACTTATGTAAGTTTTTAACAATAAAACAATTTTTTAAGTATTTAGAATGTTGTCTTGATCCAGCTTTCGAACTCACGAATATTTAAACTCATGTACGTTTAAACAGTCATTTCTTTGTACCTGGTCCTCTGATATTTTTGGCTTGACCTTGGCAAAACAATTCACCAAAGGAAGTTATTGTTGATAAACCATGATGGTACACAAGCTATAAGTACTCTTTTCCAGTGAAGAGTTTCATCAGAAAAATAAACACAATTCTAGATATAAGAAGCAGAAAGGGAATTAATTTAAGGAGTGTAGTGTTTTAAAAAATATTAAAAAGGCTAGAGTGAAGAAATAAAAAGACCAACACTAGCTCTCTAGCTTACTACTCATTTTGACTGAATTAATAAATTGTTCTGGACACCCAGGTTAGAAACTGTAACTAACTTCTATCAAATGCCCCAGTTGTCTGAAGTACTCAGGGAGGTAATTGCCTGAGGGTAATGCCTGGTGGATCCTGAAAAATCTCCAGTGTTCAAAGGCCCATACTTCTGCCCATAGTTAAACAACTTTATTTGGCAAAATGTTTAACTGCAACTAGAATTGTAGAGGTAAATGTAGTTTTATTTATAAGTTTCAGGTCTTATAAGAAGGGTGAACATAGGAAAAAGCCGGGCTATGTTATAATTGAAAAACAAAACAAAACAAAGTACCTTTTTCCAAGAGTTAATGCTAGTTAAGATATTTAAATCCTCAACAGTGCCATTATCTGATTGGCAGATGTTAACCCCAACTTATGTGGCTGCTATTTTTTTCTCTCAAGAGCTATGGAACTAATATAGATTATTGAGGTCTATGGACTATACTTTGGGCAGATTTTCCTTCTATCTGTTTTTATTCTTTCATAGGAATTTCTTCTTCACAACAATAAACCAGCAAATCATCAAAGTAGGTAGATGCTTTAAGAAGACAAAAACTGAATGAATGCAACATCTCTTTGGTTCATTTCAATCCTGCTATGCAAAGTTTTTTTTTTTTTCTTTTTTTGATGACGATTTTTCTCATTCTAGTTTTCTGGAACAACCTGAGTTACCTGGATTATGTTGAAACCTGACATTGGAAAGAAAACCAGATATATGTGGAAGAGATGGAGTTTGAATCATGATTCCAATTGTTATAGGCTATATGAATTTCCTAAGATAAATTTAGGTTTGGGAAGATTTAGCTTCAGATTAACTAAAGAGTTAATATTTTCATCGTCTTCTTAAAAGGCATATTACATAAAGCTGACTTACAGTACATTAATAACGTAAAAACCAATAAAATCATCCCTTCATAACAGATATTAGAAGGCAGAATCATATTATTAATAGATTTTAGACAAAATGAGGCATTATTCTTTTGAGTTACAAACCGAGTAAAGCTAATATAATTTCTGCATGAGGTCTTTTGACATTATAATCTAATTATATTATTCCCCTTACATTTGAAATAGAATGTTTCTAGATTAATTTTGAATAAACTAATAAAAGAAGAGTGGGCTCCAGTTTACTTAGGTCAAAAACAATAAAATCATGAAAATTACCTGCTTTGAAATATATATTCCTTAAATCAACATGAGTGCTAGCTAATACTTAGATTTTTATTTTAGTTTCTTTGAAGAATCTAAGATAATATTCTGGCCCTTTTCCTGTACAGAATGACCTCATCATTGGCTCATAAAGTAGGTGATATAATGCTAATAATTCATGGAAGCTATTTTAATATAAATTTATTTGAGTTGGAAAACATATTAGGTAAGTACATTTCTTTTCTCTAAACATGTAAGAAAAATCTTGCAACATAGCAATAATATTTTAATGTACTGTTTGTTTTTATTACACACTCTTTTAATTTCCTATCATAAAGTTAAATTTTCAAAAGCAAAACTTAAATAAAAAAACATTTTTAGAAAGATAACATATGAGAGTTACCTCAAAATGTTTCATTAATTAATTAGAACATTCCACTAATAATTATCCACCACTGAAATAAAAATTCTATTTTTTTTAAATTTTTAATTATTATTTTTTAAAATATTATTTATTTATTTATTTGACAGAGAGATCACAAGTAGGCAGAGAGGCAGGCAGAGAGAGAGAGAGAGGGAAGCAGGCCCCCTGCCAAGCAGAGAGCCCAATGCAGGGCTTGATCCCAGGACCCTGGGATCATGATGAGCCGAAGGCAGAGGCTTTAACCCACTGAGCCCCCAGGTGCCCCTAAATTTTTAATTAAATAAAGAAAAGAAAAATTTGAAAAAGTCTATGTCGAAATGTAGAGAACTAATTCTTTTACCCAGCCAAGGAATGTTTAATCTCTATCACGTGGGTTTCTCTAGGGCTGGGATTTTAAATAATTTATTCATTGTATCCCAGCTTAGCTCAATAAAAATATGTGTTGAATAAATTGTAAGGTATAAATATTGTTAATGGTTATGGTATCAACAAAGATATATTACTTTAAGATCAAAATGATGTTTCTTGTTAAATATAGTAAATTTGCATATTTTAGCCTTCCTGACAATAGTCTTGCCTACTTTTACTTTACATTGATCATAACACTTCTCTTTAAAACACAGAATTTGTCTTAATAACATTATAGGTTATTATCTCTTTAAACAATATGTACTATTCCCCCTTTCTGAATTAGTTTTAATTATTATTGGGAAAAACAGGCTACTACAAAAGCAAGTAAATAAACATTTAATAAATGTATCCCCTTTCAACATGAATGAGTCACTAAGAATCATTATTAATGCCAATTCCCTTCACAGTTCTTGCTCAGTAGCTTAGTGACTAGCTCCTTCAGGCTTGTAGGAGCTCTGCTCCACTGGTGAGGAATCAGGATCAGGAGAATTCTTACCTTCTGTCAACTCCTACTGTTACAAGAGAACAATTTTAAAATCAAAAGACTTTAGAATTCAATTAAACAAAATTCATGACAATTTAGAAATATTCATTAAATTTGACTACCTAACTAGCCCACAAAGAAAAATAATTGGACAGGCAGGAATAGACAATGGAATTATTAAATATCAGCCTGTCTTTCAGAAATATGGGTTGAAGATAATGTTTCATAAACTTTTAACATTAGGTAAAATAAAACTCATTTTTTTCTACTTGAATTTGCCATAAATACCCCTGCCTACCTTACAGTATTACAGTATTTTCACCAGTGTTGCTTATGAACCAGCCTCAAAATTGAGAGAGCATGGCTCTTAATCAGAATGAATAGAGAGAATGTCAAGAGAGGCTGGGAGTTACAGGAGTCAGTAGGGAGAGATTTTTAAGAAAAGTGAATTCAGCAGTATCAGTAGCAGCTGAGATATCAAACACAGGAATAACTGAGAAGTGCCCTTGTGCTATCAGTGTCATTGCTGAGGATCAAAGTAAAGAGTAGTTTTCAGTGAGGTTGAGGATTAGAGAAAGCCAGACGACTGAATTTAATTCAGTCTTAAAGAGTGGGGAGGTGAGAAAGAAGAGAAAGCAAGGATCAAAAACAGTTTGTGAATGTTTGACACTGAAAAGAAGGAGACAGAAAGTAATTAGGCCCCAAATTTATTTGATACTTCCTCATTTAGAGTTGAAGTATATGTCCCATCCCCAGAATTTTTCAGTCTGTGAATGCTTCACTAACTAAAAGGGCTGCGCCCATTTCTAGAACTGAGTCTTAAGAAAATAACAGCTTCTTAAGAATATAAAGACCATTTGTTTCTTGGAACATAGGTCCCATTATCTTTAAGCTTCTACACATTTTCCCCACACCTAATTGGGTCTGTCCCCCACACAGAATCTACAACCAAGCATCTATCTGAGCCAGACCCTGCTCTACTGCCGATCATGGAGATACCACGTTTCTTGGAATATAGTCACCATTCTGTGAGGGAGCCCACACCAGTACGGAGAACAAACAGAGAACACCAGTTTTTCAGCCATTTGGGGAGAAATGCTGGAAATGGCTCGCCCAGCTCCAATCGCGCTCCCATGGCTGATATGGCATGGGTAAGAGGCAAATTGTTCACACAGAGCCCTGATCAAATTGTAGACTTGTGAACAGAGTAAATGATTGCTGTTGTATAAGCCAGTAAGTTTTGGGCTGTTTTGTTAGGCAGTGATGGATAATTAATGCAGGTGTTGGTGCTGGAAGTGATATGCTGCTAGAATCTGTGACCTTGATTTCCAGAAGCTGGAAGGGCACTGAGGGGTCTGTTTGTGGAAGCCTAGAAAATTTAAGAAGAGTGTTATTAAAAGGCTCAAGGGATGAGAAGAATGTTAGCGAACATCTAAAAGACTTCATAATGTTGTTGGTGGAGGTTTAAAATAAGGAAAACATCATTGAAAGCCAGTAGAAAATGGATTCTTATTATATAGTGACAGAAATTTGGTAACATTGTCCCCTGAAGAAATGTGGTAATAGGAACACATCTACTGAATTCAATTATCTCGGTAAGGGGATTTTCCAAGTAAAGTGTTAAAGGTCCTGCCTGTCTTCCTCTAGCTGTTTGTTATCCAATTAAAGAGGAGAAAGATGAGCTGAGAAGGGAACTGTTGAGTTTTTGAGGAAAATTTAGAGGAAATATAAATGATTCAGGATCTGCTAGGTTCAAAAATGAAAACATCTTACTCCCTGTCTCTCTAGATGACAAAATATTCTCAAATTAAAATATGGCTTCTACAAAAAGGTCAAATCCATGGCAGGCCTCTAAGACCCTTTGTTAAGACATTATAAAGATTTAAGGCAATACATTATAAGCCTATCAAACAGACAAAAGGCTTTCTAATGATATTAAAGGCATGTTTCACGGATCCTCCGCATTAAGCACTGGGGCTTCTAAGAAAATTAAGAACATGGCTCCTCGGTAATCCCCAGTAGAACAAGGTTTATCTCAAAGATATTTTTGGTTCTAGCTTTTGTCTAGTGGAGTGAACCCCAATAATGTTTATAGAAAATCCACATAGGTTTAAAGATAATTATTCTGGAAGAAGCACTGCTGGCTTGAACTATAATGAACAGAGGCAGTACAAAAGGAAGAGAAAGTGAACAGCTTCTCTTGGGTCATTCTTGTCTCCTCTTAAGGGAAATGCTTTTTCACATCTTTTGTCCATTTCTTTCTCTTTTTGACTGCTGATCTTTTTCTTACTGATTCATAGGAATATTTAATATTTTTAGTAATTTGTTTTCAGTTCTATATTTTTATCTCTTTCCAGTATTTGTCTTGTGTTTGTATTCATGCCTGATATCTTATGATGATCTAAAGTACTTAGATTAATGTTTTTGAATATATTGTTCTTTCCTTTAGCTTTTCTCGTCTTGTGTCTTTTTTAAGCTTTTATTTATTTATTTGAGAGGGAGAGAGAGAGAGCAAGAGTGAGAGAGAGGAGTAGAAGAGGGAGAGGGAGAGGGAGAAGCAGACTCCTCACTGAGCAGGGAGCCTGTGGCTAGAACCTGGGACCCTGGGATCATGACCTGAGAGCTGAAGACAGGTCTTAGTTCTCAGTTCAGCTAAATGGTGGAACATTTAGCTGAATGTTCAGCTTAACTGACTGAACCACCAAGGTGTCCCATTATCTTTTGTGTCTTAAGAAATCTTATACCACTGTAAAAATATGAAGAAATTCTTCTGTATCTTCTACAAAAACTTATATAGAATAGCTTTTTGTGTTACATGTTTAATTCACTCGGAATTGATTTTTGTGTGGTGTGATACAGTAATTATTTTCCAATAGGTATAATCAATGTTTTGCCATCATTTATTTAGTACTGCAAGTGTTCACAGGAATATTCATCCCATCTCTGCATTCAAAATTATTTATGCAAACTACATTATGAATTAAATGTTCATAGGTGCATGAGTATAGCCCTGGATCCTTTACTTTGTTCCATTGCTCAATTGACTATGCACTGCCATCAACCTGTCTTAATATAACTTTATGATACCTTGATACTTCATAGGAAAGTCCCCATTCCCACCTCAAAGATAAATTTCCAAAATCTCTTTTTTTAAAATTTTATTTTTATTTTATTTATTTATTTATATTCATTTTTTTCCTTTATTTTCTTTATTTGAAAGAGAGAGAAGAACACATGGGGGAGGGACAGAAGGAGAGAATTTTCGAGCAGACTCCCCACTAAGCACAGAGCCCTACACAGGGCTCAATCTCACAACCCATGAGATCATGACCTGAGTAGAAACTAAGAGTCAGAGTTCAACCAACTGAGGCACCCTGGTGCCCTGGAAACCTCTTATAGAGAATATTTTTTAAAAAAAATCTTTTTGAGTTTGAGGAGTTCATTATAGATCCTGGATATCAACCTTTTGTCTGTACTGTCATTTGCAAATATCTTCTCCCATTCCGTGGGTTGCCTCTTTGTTTTGTTGACTGTTTCCTTTGCTGTGCAGAAGCTTTTGATTTTGATGAAGTCCCAGAAGTTTATTTTCGCTTTTGTTTCCTTTGCCTTTGGAGACGTATCTTGAAAGAAGTTGCTGTGGCTGATATCAAAGAGATTACTGCCTATGTTCTCCTCTAGGATTCTGATGGATTCCTGTCTCACATTGAGGTCTTTTATCCATTTTGAGTTGATCTTTGTGTACGGTGTAAGAGAATGGTCGAGTTTCATTCTTCTACATATAGCTGTCCAGTTTTCCCAGCACCATTTATTGAAGAGACTGTCTTTTTTCCACTGTATATTTTTTCCTGTTTTGTCAAAGATTACTTGACCATAGAGTTGAGGGTCCATATCAGGGCTCTCTACTCTGTTCCACTGGTCTATGTGTCTGTTTTTATGCCAGTACCATGCTGTCTTGGTGATCACAGCTTTGTAATAAAGCTTGAAATCAGGTAAGGTGATGCCGCCAGCTTTATTTTTTTTTTTTTTCAACATTTCCTTAGCGATTCGGGGTCTCTTCTGATTCCATACAAATTTTAGGATTACTTGCTCCAGCTCTTTGAAGAATGCCGGTGGAATTTTGATCGGAATGGCATTAAAAGTATAGATTGCTCTAGGCAGTATAGACATTTTAACAATGTTTATTCTTCCGATCCTCAAACTCAACCCACACGAAACAGACAAACACATCAAAAAATGGGCAGAAGATATGAACAGACACTTCTCCAATCAAGACATACAAATGGCTATCAGACACATGAAAAAATGCTCATCATCATTAGCCCTCAGGGAGATTCAAATTAAAACCACATTGAGATATCACCTTACACCAGTTAGAATGGCCAAAATTAACAAAACAGGAAACAACATGTGTTGGAGAGGATGTGGAGAAAGGGGAACCCTCTTCCACTGTTGGTGGGAATGCAAGTTGGTGCAGCCTCTTTGGAGAACAGTGTGGAGATTCCTCAAGAAATTAAATATTGAGCTTCCCTACGACCCTGCAATTGCACTCCTGGGTATTTACCCCAAAGATACAGATGTCGTGAAAAGAAGGGCCATCTGTACCCCAATGTTTATAGCAGCAATGGCCACGGTCGCCAAACTATGGAAAGAACCAAGATGCCCTTCAACGGATGAATGGATAAGGAAGATGTGGTCCATATACACTATGGAGTATTATGTCTCCATCAGAAAGGATGAATACCCAACTTTTGTAGCAACATGGACGGGACTGGAAGAGATTATGCTGAGTGAAATAAGTCAAGCAGAGAGAGTCAATTCTCATATGGTTTCACTTATTTGTGGAGCATAACAAATAGCATGGAGGACAAGGGGCGTTAGAGAGGAGTAGGGAATTTGGGTAAATTGGAAGGGGAGGTGAACCATGAGAGACTATGGACTCTGAAAAACAGTCTGAGGGGTTTGAAGTGGCGGGGGGGTGGGAGGTTGGGGTACCAGGTGGTGGGTATTATAGAGGGCACGGCTTGCATGGAGCACTGGGTGTGGTGAAAAAATTATGAATACTGTTTTTCTGAAAATAAATAAATTGGAAAAAAAATCTTTTTGAGATTTTGATTGGAAGTCTATTTAATAAAAAGAAAAATTTAGCAGAATTTATATGCTCCTGTCTGTATAAATGTCATATTTCTTGGTTTATTTAGCTATTCTCTATTGTCTTTTAATAACATTTTATAATATTCTCTACAAAAAACTTGTTCATCTTTTGTATTTTAATATTAAATATTTTACGTATTTATTTACGATATAAATGTTGCCTTTTTATAGTAAGATTTCAGCTGAAGAACAATAAAAATTCACAATTCTAAGTGTAAAACTCAATTAATTATGACACCAAGAATACATCCATGTAACCAACAAACACGTGTTATAAAAGAACATTGTCAGAACCCCAGAAGATTCCTGCATGATGGTTCTGCTTTCAATACTTCCTGCCCCAGGAGGTACGACTATCCTGTCTAATTCATAAATTAGTTTACTTATTGTTCTTTTTAACTTTATTTCAACAGAATCATACAATATCTGACTGGCTTCTTTAACTCAACACTATATTTGTGAAATCCATCAAGGTACCATTAGATTATTTATTTTCATTGTCATATGTTATTATACTATAATAATGTTCCACCATTTACTTTTCTATTCTGATATCAATCTGTAGTTTGGAGGTCTTGGCTAGTATGACTATGAACATTTTATATATTGATATTTCTATTGGTATATGCTTTTTAGATATAGAATTTTATTTTACCCTATTCAAAGCTAGTAAATTGTTTCATGAATGCTGGCAGAAGATGCAAGATTCCTAGGTTAGAGACAAAAACATATCCTACTCACAGCACAGCAAATAGCATGAATATCAATATATTTGTACCAGTTTTCTTCCCCTACCCTGTCTTATTGGGATGAAGCAGAAGACCAAGATGGAAGCTTATACAGATGTGTACAATGTTAAATAAAACTTGTTATAGCAAGCATCTTTTTCTTCTTCTACATCAGGCACAAGCTTTCAAAATGTTGCCATGAAATATAATGTTCACTTATGTCATTATTATTTGTGTTATTGTTGTTATTGTTGTGGTGGTGTATTTTACTTATTTTTCCAAAGATTTTATTTATTCATTTAGAAAGAGAGAAAGAGAGTGCACACTCGTGAGTGGGGGAAGGGGCAGAGGGATAAAGGTAGTCTCAAGCAGACTCTACTCTGAGTACAGAGCTCGATGCACAGCTCAATCTCACAACCCTGATATCGTGACCTAAGCCAAAATCAAGAGTCCCAAGTTTAACCAACTGAGCCACCTAGGCACTCCTGCAGTATATTTTAAATATAACATTGCACACAGATTTTAAGTATGAAGCGCCGTGAGTTTTGATAAATGTATACAGACCCAAGTAAGTCCTTGTGGTAGACACGGTTCTAAGATGGCCTTCAAGTTTTCCAGTCTCTAAGACACGCGCATTACATAATCCCCTTCTTTTAAGTGTGGACAAAACCCATGAATATGATATCATTCCCTTCATTATCTTATGTCATATAGCATGATAGATTTTGCCAGTATCAATGTTCCTAATCAATTGACTTTGATCAAAAGGAAGATTACTCTGTGTGGGACTAACTTATCAGGTAGCCATAAAAGAAACAAGAAGCATCAATTGATGCTTCTTCTCCTCTAGGAGAAAGTAATCAAGCATGTTGTAAACTGCCTGTGGAGGAGAACCATGGCTAGGACCTGAGGCCAAATTTTAGGCACTGAGAGTGATTTCTGGCTGGAAGTCAGTAAGACACAGGGAACTTCCTTCTACAGGGGCAAGAAACTGAATTCTTCCAACTATCACAGGAACTTGCTAGAAGACTTGGGAGCTTCAGATCAGATCTCAGGCCCAGCTGACATCTTGACTTCAGTCTTGTGGGACCCAGAACAGAGGACCCAGTATACACCATGCCCAGACTTCTGACCTGTAGAAACTGTGAGGTAATGAAAAGATGTGTAAGCACTAAGTCCATGGTAGCTTGTTATGTAGCAATTGAAGACTATAACATTCCCTCATTCCTTTTTCCAGCTAAATCCCTCCTCCTAGAGGCTGTTCTGATTTTAATCACCACATCTTAGTTTTGCCTTTCCTAGAATTTCATAAAAAGTATTCATATAAATAAAGTTTGGTCTGAAAACTTTTACTCACGTTTTTGTGTGTATCATTAGTTTGTACTTTTTATTGCTAAGTATTTAACTAAGTTATTTCTATTAATATGTAAATTTATTTATTATTTGTTGCTAAGTATTTTATTATTATATAATACAGTTCAATTGATTATTCACCTGGTTTTGGATGTTTGTATAGTTTTCAGTTTAGGGATAATATGAATAAAGCTGCTATTTTGAACATTCTTGGCCATAAATCTTTTACTATGTCCTGTTTCTTTGGAGTAAGTACCTAGAGTAGAATTGTTGAGTCATGGGCAAGTGGATGTGAGTAAAATATTGCCAAATTGTTTTCCAAAGGATTATATTATTTTTCAGTCTCACCAGCAATGTACAATCATGCCAATTCCTCTACATCTTGCCAACACTTATTATTGCCAGTCTTTTTAATAGACTCTGGAGTAATTTGAATCCTGGCATGGATGTTTAGTATATGACCTTGAGTAAGTTATTTCTGTACCTCAGTCTTACTACTTGTAAATTGAGAATAATATTAGTACCTGTCCATAGGCTTGTTTTGATGACTAAATGAATTTATATATATATAAGTCCTTAGAATTGTTCTTGCCATCTCATATTATATAAATAAAAATTATTGCTATTTAAACTTTGCACTTGTATTCATGAAAAATACTGCTCTATAATTTCCCTTACTTCTACTCATCTTTTGGAGTTTTTCTGTTATTTCATAAATTTAATAGAACATGAGAACAAATTTTATTTTTGACAAAACCCAAAAATAAAAATGTGTGAGAACGGTGTTTGATTTTGGAAAGATGTTTAACTTTGTTGATTACCCTGATCCCCAAACCAGGCAAGGACCCTACCAAAAAGGAGAATTTCAGACCAATATCACTGATGAATATGGATGCTAAGATTCTCAACAAGATCCTAGCCAACAGGATCCAACAGCACATTAAAAAGATTATCCACCATGATCAGGTGGGATTCATCCCTGGGCTACAAGGATGGTTCAACATTCGCAAATCAATCAATGTGATACAACAAATTAATAAGAGAAGAGAGAAGAACCACATGGTCCTCTCAATTGATGCAGAAAAAGCATTTGACAAAATCCAACATCCGTTCCTGATTAAAACGCTTCAAAGTATAGGGATAGAGGGAACATTCCTGAACCTCATCAAATCTATCTATGAAAGACCCACAGCAAATATCATCCTCAATGGGAAAAAGCTTGCAGCCTTCCCATTGAGATCAGGAACAAGACAAGGATGCCCACTTTCACCACTCTTGTTCAACATATTATTAGAAGTCCTAGCAACAGCAATCAGACAACAGAGAGAAATAAAAGGTATCCAAATTGGTAATGAAGAAGTCAAACTCTCTCTCTTCGCAGATGACATGATTCTTTATATGGAAAACCCAAAAGACTCCACCCCCAAACTACTAGAACTCATACAGCAATTCAGCAACGTGGCAGGATACAAAGTCAATGTGCAGAAATCAGTGGCTTTCTTTTTTCCAATGAGCCTTTAAATTTTTGGTAGCATTTATAAGTATGAACTCAATTATTTTTTAACATTGTTTGTGGGTTTTTTTTTTTTTTACTTAATTGGCTTTGCCATCATTTTATCTGATCTTAATGTTTTCAAGGACTCAGCTCTTAACTTTGTTGATTTTCCCCATTATATGTTTATTTTCCTTGTCATTTCCCTGTACTCTTATCATTTGCTTTTTTCCTATTCTTGGTAGGATAATTTTTCTTTCTTAACTTTTTAATCTGGATACTTTATTCTTTAATTCTCAGCCATTGTTTTAAAAAGTAAGTATTTAAATCCAAATTTACGTTTCCCTTTATGCACATTCTTAGCTGCATACCAAAGGTTTCAGTATAAAAAGCTTTCATCAAAATGTAACAATATCTAAATATTGCTAAATAATTATTTATTCCTTAATATGTGTTACACATACATGAGTTTTTTTTTAAATTCCAGTATAGGCATCTTTTCTGGTCATCTTTTTGTTATTGAATTTTAACAAATGATTTTCTGCATTACTTGAGAAAATTTTATCTATGGTCTCTTTATTTTGATAATATGGTGAATTTCATTGTTAGTTGTTAAATTCTGGACCATTTATTGAAACTGATAATCTAGGTTATGTTTAATTTTTCTAAATATAACATATGTGTTTGGGAAAATAATTGCACCTTTATTTGCCAAGTACAATGTTTTAATGTCTGTTAGTTAAGCTTGCTAATCAAACTCTTCAAAATTATATCCCCTTACTGATATTTTTATTAGCTTGGTATATCAGTTATACCAAGTTAAACATTAATTATCTTATTTACCTGTCATAAATTATGAATAAATATAGTACTAAAACAATACTTATGAAAACTGATAACTTTGTCAAGTTCAGTTTCTAATCCAGGGCTTTTATCAAGCCTAGATGAGACTATATATGAAACTATATCTTCAGTTGTATACAATTAGATCTCTCTGGTAGTGAATCCTTTATCAATATATGGTAATATTCTTGGTCATTAGTAAAAGTTACTTTTATTTTCTGTTACTTGTTTAATCATGAAATCTTCCTTTGGTTAGTATTTGTCTCTTATAACTATTTAACATTTTATCTTCAATAATTGGGTATTTAATTTTTAATTTTTTATTTAATAAATATTAATAAATACCAATAAAATACTTATAATTTATAAATTATAACTATAATTTATAATATAAACTATTAATAAATTATTGGTAAAATTTATAAATATTAATAAATAATTAGTCTCAAGAGTAGAATTTAGTGATTCCTCACTTACATATAACACCCAGTGCTCATCACAGGTGCCCTCCTTAATATTCATCACCCATTTAGCCCATCCCCTCACACCTTCTATCCAGTAACACTGTTTGTTCTCTATTGTTAAGAGACTCTTACTTATGGTTTGTCTCTATTTTTGTTGTCCCTTCCCCTATGGTCATCTGTTTTGTTTCTTAAATTCTAATTATGAGTGAAACCATATAGTGTTTGGCTTTCTCTGACTGACATATTTTGCTTAGCATAATACTTTCTGGCTCTAACCGCATTGTTGCAAGAGGCAAGTTTCATTCTTTTTGATGGCCGAGTAATATTCCATTGTGTATATATACCACAACTTTTTTTTTTTTTTTAGATTTTGTAATCTTAATTTTATTTTATTTATTTTTTTTCCAATTTATTTATTTTCAGAAAAACAGTATTCATAATTTTTTCACCACACCCAGTGCTCCATGCAAGCCGTGCCCTCTATAATACCCACCACCTGGTACCCCAACCTCCCACCCCCCCGCCACTTCAAACCCCTCAGACTGTTTTTCAGAGTCCATAGTCTCTCATGGTTCACCTCCCCTTCCAATTTACCCAAATTCCCTACTCCTCTCTAACGCCCCTTGTCCTCCATGCTATTTGTTATGCTCCACAAATAAGTGAAACCATATGAGAATTGACTCTCTCTGCTTGACTTATTTCACTCAGCATAATCTCTTCCAGTCCCGTCCATGTTGCTACAAAAGTTGGGTATTCATCCTTTCTGATGGAGACATAATACTCCATAGTGTATATGGACCACATCTTCCTTATCCATTCATCCGTTGAAGGGCATCTTGGTTCTTTCCATAGTTTGGCGACCGTGGCCATTGCTGCTATAAACATTGGGGTACAGATGGCCCTTCTTTTCACGACATCTGTATCTTTGGGGTAAATACCCAGGAGTGCAATTGCAGGGTCGTAGGGAAGCTCAATTTTTAATTTCCTGAGGAATCTCCACACTGTTCTCCAAAGAGGCTGCACCAACTTGCATTCCCACCAACAGTGGAAGAGGGTTCCCCTTTCTCCACATCCTCTCCAACACATGTTGTTTCCTGTTTTGTTAATTTTGGCCATTCTAACTGGTGTAAGGTGATATCTCAATGTGGTTTTAATTTGAATCTCCCTGAGGGCTAATGATGATGAACATTTTTTCATGTGTCTGATAGCCATTTGTATGTCTTGATTGGAGAAGTGTCTGTTCATATCTTCTGCCCATTTTTTGATGTGTTTGTCTGTTTCGTGTGGGTTGAGTTTGAGGAGTTCATATAGATCCTGGATATCAACCTTTTGTCTGTACTGTCATTTGCAAATATCTTCTCCCATTCCGTGGGTTGCCTCTTTGTTTTGTTGACTGTTTCCTTTGCTGTGCAGAAGCTTTTGATTTTGATGAAGTCCCAGAAGTTTATTTTCGCTTTTGTTTCCTTTGCCTTTGGAGACGTATCTTGAAAGAAGTTGCTGTGGCTGATATCAAAGAGATTACTGCTTATGTTCTCCTCTAAGATTCTGATGGATTCCTGTCTCACATTGAGGTCTTTTATCCATTTTGAGTTGATCTTTGTGTACGGTGTAAGAGAATGGTTGAGTTTCATTCTTCTACATATAGCTGTCCAGTTTTCCCAGCACCATTTATTGAAGAGACTGTCTTTTTTCCACTGTATATTTTTTCCTGTTTTGTCAAAGATTAATTGACCATAGAGTTGAGGGTCCATATCTGGGCTCTCTACTCTGTTCCACTGGTCTATGTGTCTGTTTTTATGCCAGTACCATGCTGTCTTGGTGATCACAGCTTTGTAATAAAGCTTGAAATCAGGTAAGGTGATGCCGCCAGCTTTATTTTTTTTTCAACATTTCCTTAGCGATTCGGGGTCTCTTCTGATTCCATACAAATTTTAGGATTATTTGCTCCAGCTCTTTGAAGAATGCCGCTGGAATTTTGATCGGAATGGCATTAAAAGTATAGATTGCTCTAGGCAGTATAGACATTTTAACAATGTTTATTCTTCCGATCCAAGAGCATGGAATGGTCTTCCATCTTTTTCTGTCTTCTTCAATTTCTTTCATGAGTGTTCTATAGTTCCTCAAGTACAGCTCCTTTACCTCTTTAGTTAGGCTTATTCCAAGGTATCTTATGGTTCTTGGTGCTATAGTAAATGGAATCGATTCTCTAATTTCCCTTTCTGTATTTTCATTGTTAGTGTATAAGAAAGCCACTGATTTCTGCACATTGACTTTGTATCCTGCCACGTTGCTGAATTGCTGTATGAGTTCTAGTAGTTTGGGGGTGGAGTCTTTTGGGTTTTCCATATAAAGAATCATGTCATCTGCGAAGAGAGAGAGTTTGACTTCTTCATTACCAATTTGGATACCTTTTATTTCTCTCTGTTGTCTGATTGCTGTTGCTAGGACTTCTAATAATATGTTGAACAAGAGTGGTGAAAGTGGGCATCCTTGTCTTGTTCCTGATCTCAATGGGAAGGCTGCAAGCTTTTTCCCATTGAGGATGATATTTGCTGTGGGTCTTTCATAGATAGATTTGATGAGGTTCAGGAATGTTCCCTCTATCCCTATACTTTGAAGCGTTTTAATCAGGAACGGATGTTGGATTTTGTCAAATGCTTTTTCTGCATCAATTGAGAGGACCATGTGGTTCTTCTCTCTTCTCTTATTAATTTGTTGTATCACATTGATTGATTTGCGAATGTTGAACCATCCTTGTAGCCCAGGGATGAATCCCACCTGATCATGGTGGATAATCTTTTTAATGTGTTGTTGGATCCTGTTGGCTAGGATCTTGTTGAGAATCTTAGCATCCATATTCATCAGTGATATTGGTCTGAAATTCTCCTTTTTGGTAGGGTCCTTGCCTGGTTTGGGGATCAGGGTAATGCTGGCTTCATAGAAAGAGTCTGGAAGTTTTCCTTCTGCTTCAATTTTTTGAAACAGCTTCAGGAGAATAGGTGTTATTTCTTCTTGGAAGGTTTGGTAGAATTCCCCAGGGAATCCGTCAGGTCCTGGGCTCTTGTTTTTTGGGAGGTTTTTGATCACTGCTTCAATCTCGTTATTAGATATCGGTCTATTCAGGTTGTCGATTTCTTCCTGGTTCAATTTTGGTAGTTTATATTTTCCCAGGAATGCATCCATTTCATCTAGGTTGCTAAGCTTATTGGCATATAACTGTTCATAATAACTTCTGATGATTGTTTCTACTTCCTTGGGGTTAGTTGTGATCTCTCCCTTTTCATTCATAATTTTATGAATTTGGGATTTCTCTCTTTTCTTTTGGATTATCCATTCATCAGTTGATGGATATTTGGATCTTTCCACAATTTGGCTATTGTTGATAATACAGCAATAAACAATGTGGTGCAGCATATCTTTTTATTTTAAGGGTTTCTTTAGTAAAGAGCAGTTAACTAAATTTAAAAAAATTAATCTAGCCATCTTTGCCTTTTAAGTGAAGCGATAACTCCTTTATATTGTTATTACTTCTTTTTTTTTAAGATTTTATTTATTTTATTTGACAGATAGAGATCACAAGTAGGCAGAGAGGCAGGCAGAGAGAGAGGGAGGAGGAAGTAGGCTCCCTGCTGAGCAGAGAGCCCGATGCGGGGCTTGATCCCAGGACCCTGGGATCATGACCTGAGCCGAAGGCAGAGGCTTTAACCCACTGAGCCACCCAGGCGCCCCAATTATTACTTCTTATTTATACCCTTTTTTTGTGCTTTTCTCTTTGTCTTTCCATAATTGAGGAAATTTCTCTTTGAAGAATATCATTTTTCTATTTTTGTTATCTTTTTATAGACAATGAATACACTTTTTTGAGCTACTTTTTGATTAACTTTTGAATTTTCATCCAATTCCTTAATTCTCTCTTCCAAATGAATTGAATATATAGTTTAACCTATCCATTAGGTTTAAAATTGTGATTGTTGTTTTTATGCATAGGAGCTCTTTCTAATTTTTGTTTTCAAATTTTCTCTGTAAATTTTATATATTCTTGTTCTTTATGTACTTAATCTTTTTTAGTCATTAAAATATAATAATATATTTATTGTCTCACAATTTGTGTCACTATGGGTTTGATGCTACTTCCTATTGTTTTTGCTCACCCTTACGTATGGAATCATGTTTTCTTGTTTTGTTTTGACTTTTAAATATGAATTCATGCTTCTCAGAATATTTTGGTTGTGGAATTCTTTGAGATCTGGCCTAAGGTGCATTTTCTACAGGGTTACTGAGTTTGTTTCTGCTTTTTCCTGGGAGTACCACCGATCTGGTTTCATATTATGTGAATTGGCATAAATTTGTGCTATAACTTCACATGATAGAAAGATTGTGTTGTGACATCTCAAGGTAGAGTTTTTATGTTTTTTAGCAACAAGATCAAGGGAGAAAAGATTCCTTGCTGGTACCTTCACCTGGACACCTAACACTGAGCATATAACACTTTAAGACCCCAAATTTATGTAGGAGAGTTCTAATAGACTCCATATTTTTGTCTGGATCTAGGCTGTATGTTGTGTCTCTCACACATGCTGTAGCTATTGAAACTTAAACTCAAGGTCACTAGGGTTTGGCAGATATCATTAGAGTGGCTTAGACACTGGCTTACTTCCCAGAGTTTCTGCTTTCACTCACTTTTTAGCCTCTGTTGATTCCAACTTATTTTGCCACTTCAGTTGTATACTAAAATTTGATCTTTAAAATTTGTTTTTTAAAATTTTGTTCAGAATATTGGTAACTTCTGCAGCAGGGTTTTTCCAAGTGTCCAGTTTACTATGCTACTAGAAATAGAAAACATTAAATTTGTTTAATATTTATATAATCTGCCCTTTTTCTCTGTCTCATCTATCGCATCCTAAGGCTAGGCCCTCATCTTGATTCTCATCTGGATTCTGGTTTCACTCTCTTCCACATCGTGGTCAAATTTTTATGGAGTTTACTTGAGTCCAGCACAAAGTCCAAATTCCTTGGAGGAACAGAGAAGGAATGTTCAATAATGTGTGACTAAAACTAAAGAGTGTGCTATAAAGAAACAAAGCCAATTAAAAAATGGATTATCAATGATATATTTTGCAGAATATAGGGCCAGAATTTTTTTTATTTCACTTTTTAGTCTAAAAGCATAGAATTCTACTTTGCATCTGGGAAAAAAAATCAAATTTCCCAAGTTCAACACTTGTATTTCAAAGCACATGAAATTATTTGCTTAGTCTAAAAAGATCTTTGACAGCAAGTTTCAAGTACTTAAGAATGCACAAGCCTTCTTGTCCATGAATAGAATGAACAGAGAGATGGATATATGCCTTGTTATGAAAGTCTTCCTGAATGATAATTCCATTGCAGATGGATAATGATATGTTGCCTCTCCTTGCCATTATTGAGCATTAGATTGTTATTAACACTTTGTTTCATTTTCTATTACCTACAAAGTAGAAATAGGGAAAGAAGTACGTTCTTCTTTCCATAATAAATTTTAAAGCTTACTTTTATCAGTATCTAACATATTATGATGTTATGATGATCACAACATAACCTGTTATGATCAGTTTCTTCACTCAATTAACTTAATACTAATTTTAATACCTACCATCTTTAATGCAAATAGGAGTGAAAGGAAATAATGAATCAGATAATACATTATATTATTTTTCATTTGTATGTAAGACACACACCCATATACATACATATCTTTATCAGTGATCCAGTTGAAAAATTTCCTGACACCTTAAGTTCTGGGACAGAAGGGTAAAGTTTTGTTGATAATATATCAAAACATCTAATATATTGGCAAAATTTCATTAAATAGAAATGTTTAGTAGTAGACAGTGATTTTCACAAAAAATGTTACCATGGTTATGAACAGATTAAGAAGCATAGCTGTTAAAAGTAACAGTGGGGGTACAGATGTTTCAGAGAAACACTTTGCAGTCAGTAATTCCTTGCCAAAGGCCTAAAATGGATAGCACCAACTTAGGTGAGTTGAAAACTACTTCCAAGGTAAGAGGTATGCAAAGATTAGATGACTGACCCTAAAACCTACCTCTATAATTTGTTAAGTATTTTTAATACCTTTGTTTGTACTTTCTTTATAATTCACTTACAGTTAAAACTGGGCCACTCTAACCCAAAATATAAGGGTCTTGTTTGTTTTGTCTTCCTAATAATTGTTCTCTGTTCCATAGACATCAAACTCAATAAAACTTATAGTACTCTCCACTTATAGACCGGCACTGTCTAATAGAAATACAAGCCAAGAATGCAAGCCACAAATGTCATTTAAAATGTTTCTGTACTGCATTTTTAAAAAGGAAAAGAAATGGGACATTAATTTTAATAATATATTTTATTTAATCCAATGTCCAAAATAGTATTTTAAATATAATCAGCTCAAAATATATTAATCAAGTTTTTAGAATTCTTTTTTCATACTAAACCTCCAAAATTCTCTGTGTATTTTATACTTCCAGCAAATTTCAATTCAGACTAGCCCCATTTCAAGTACTTAATCGACAGTGCAGTTCTAGACAATCTTTTTTAAGAAACACATGAATCGGGCTTTATAAACTTGAACTCAGCTGTCTTTATAACACCTTATGATAATGGAAGGTCGAGAATATATTTTTTTTATTTTTTTTAAGATTTTATTTATTTGTCAGAGAGAGAGAACAAGCAAGGGGAATAGCGGCAGAAAGAGAAGTGGGCTCCCCACTGAGTAAGGAGCCCAATGCAGGGCTTGATCCCAGGATCCTGGGATTATACATGACCTGAGCCAAAGGCAGATACCTAACTGACTGAGCTACCCAGGCATCCCAAGACTATACTAAACTTTAATTTTTAACCCCAGAAAGTTGAAATATCCACCTATTTATTTAACAAATATTTATTCTTTGTTGATCTTATGTTTTACAATGTATTTGGTGCTAACATTAGTGTCACAAAGAGTTTTCATTCTCATTGAGTTTACATTATAATAAAAATGGACAAATGCATTTTGTCCTGGAATCTCTTCTGTGTGTTCCGTATGTATTCTCTCCAGCATGTTTCAGGTAGGTACTACTATTCTTCCCAACTTACAGATGAGAAAACTAGCTCCTTTCTATAATGCCCTGTCTCTCTAGCTTTTTCTTCCTCAAACTGAAGTTAGTTTCACCTAAAGAATACTGGGGCAGTAGTTTTCAGCTTTAGCAGAACATTAGAACCTCTTGGGGGAACTTCTCAAAGTTACCAAAGCTTGGGAACCTTTCAGAAATCCTGACTTAGTTGGTCTGGGTTTGGTTTTTATTTTTGTTTTTGTTGTTTTGTTTTGTTTTTAACTACCTGGGTGGTTCTAATTCACTGCCAAGATTGTCTTAGGGGAAATTCAAGGAGCTTTAATTCCATGGTCATGGGAAATAGCTGCAAGTCACCACAGCTTGTAAACTCATTGTAACCTTTACTCATAATAATCAAGTTTTGTCTCTGTCCTTGACACCAAGTATCAAGGATTTTGCTCAACTTCTTTTTAGCATCTTCTGCTCACCTAAAAGACCACAAATCTCTTAGCTCTTACTAAATGTTCTATTGAGTCTGACATTCTTCTCTAAACTCCACCTCAAGAAAGAACTAAGTTTGCATTTCTAACAATATCCAGGAGTTGCTAATGTTTGTCCAGGAACCACACTTTGAGAACTGCTGCCCTATGAAATGCTAGATTGGATCCCTCAGATTGCTTGTATATCTGCCTCTCCCTACATGCAGCATGGTGCTTATCCCACTCTGGAAAATGCCCATTTAATTCTCAACATCTGCTGGTCTACCCTGTCTTATGTACTTTATCATTCTATATCTTGCTCTGTGATGAGATATACTTACACTTCTGCAAATATAGCTGTATGAGCTTTTCAGTAGCTGGATCAATGATGTTATTATAGATTTCACACAAATCCCACTCATCTATGAACACTGCATAAGAAGCATGTTCATATTGGAACTTTTATCACCCTAGAAATGTTGTTGTGCTCTATGGAGAATTCAAGGTGTAATGTTATTCATTTAGGATGGAGAAATACGAAGAAGTAATTTAGGGAGAGGAAAACCTATCTAAATTACAAAAAGGAAATACAAAATCAGATCTGCTTGGATCACCTTTGTAGTATACTGCTGCTGCTTATTACTCCCTCCAAAGTACAATGTGTCTGCTTCAAATAAAACAAGAGAATCAGGTCTTCTTGGGATTAATCAGTTTCTATTTTGTCTTACTTGGTGATCTAATTAGTCATAGGTGGTCCTTGATGTTCTCAGTTTGGCATCTCCCTCTTCCTCCTTTGTGGACAGTTCTTTCAATAATCATTATAATCCTCCAACCCTTTATCTTCTTCCTCTATCATCTATCTATCTATCTATCTATCTATCTATATGATAGATGTGAGCTAAATACTTGAATTCTCAGTTTCCTTTCCCACAAAAAGTGACTCAATTCTGTGACATAATCCTGGTCAGGTTGGTATAAGCACAAGTCCCTAACTTGTGCTTATACCATATTTAAGGAAACTTTTTATTTAAGTTTCCTTAAATAAAAAGGCAAAACTTAACAGGAAGACTTCTGCCTTTCTATTTTGCCCTTTGTCCATCCTCCTTCTCTCTACTGGGACACAAACATATCTCACAAATTCAATAGCCATCATGCAACCAAAAAGATAATAGGAAGTCAGAAGGATCCCAGGTCTTCAGTAAGACATTTGAACAATCAAACCAGTCCTACAACTGAACTTATTTTTACATGAGAATGATAATCTCTAATTTTATTCATCCTATTTTTCATCAAGTTGTCAGAACAAATGCAATCCTACTTGATACATATATCTAGCTCTTTTTTTTTTTAAGATTTTATTTATTGATTTGACAGAGAGATCACAAGTAGGCAGAGAGGCAGGCAGAGAGAGAGGGAGAAGCAGGGTCCCCGCTGAGCAGAGAGCCTGATATGGGGCTTGATCCCAAGACACTGAGATCATGACCTGAGCTGAAGGCAGAGGCTTAACCCTCTGAGCCACCCAGGCGCCCTCCATGTATCTAACTCTTAAGTTACCCTTCAGACTATTAAACTACTACTTGTTTAAACAACAGCTTATCAATGATGACTTTGAGATCCCATCTGCTGGTATTGCCAGCTGTATCTTGCTACAGGAGCAAAAGGTCAGACCTCCTCACCAGGCTACAGGAATATCTTCATGGAAGAGCTGAGAGAAATTATTTTTTCCTTGTCATATATAGTAGTAATGATCAATATCTTCAACATGAAGAAGGGCACCTGGAAACTCAGGAATACTGGGAACCTATAGTTTGTTTACTCATAATAGACTACCTTCTCTGTCTTCTCACTTATATGCTGTTCCCATTTTTGGTGTGTGAAGCTAGTGCCTGCTCCATTTCCAACAGATAGCTAGGGGTGTGTGTTTCATCCAGTCAGTCACCTGTACACATTGGTGGCAGCTATTCCTTGGCTTCTCTGGTGAAAAAGGGACACTTCCTACTCTACTCTTATTCAGGAACTAACACAGTCTCCCTCAGAGTTCTGAGCTTGAACAGTGCCCAGTACTGTACTCTCGTCCTTCCAGAGGACTCTGGAAATGTGAGAGACTTTTAGAAGAGGTCACCAGAATAAAAGGAAGAGACCACCTCTTGTCCTACAGTTCCTTGCAAGCCATTTTCTGGTTATCCTTCCTGAAGTCTTTCTTGAGTCACAAGGGAATAAATATTGCCCCTAGCCACTGCATACATGGAGATTAGATCTTTCTAAATCTACCAGCATAATAAGGCAAAGACAGCTGGAAGCCCATAAACTTGCTGGTTAAGTTATGGTTAACCAAGAAGGGCTTAGTGTACTAAGAGGGAAAAGTGTTGTGTTCAACATTTTAAAATATTTTATGTCCCTGTAGTAGTGGGCTACAGTACTTTACCTTGAGATTAGTTTCATATAAATTTGCCAAGATAAAGAGCCTTTGTGGAATGCCTGTTTCCTAGCTGCTTTATGATTAGCAATACAACATAGGACCACATCTTGTGGTTTCCTTCCTGCCTAACAGTTTCACTATGTCAGAAGTTTACATTAAATGAAAAGTGACTATGAAAATTCATTTTAGTTCATGATGATTGGGCCTCTTAAAGTCTCACACACTGAGCAATTCTGAAATATCTGATGACTTACTCTTCATAATTTTGTAACCGCATTTTAGCATCCTAAGCTTAAAAAACACAATTACTTGGGCACCTGGGTGGCTCAGTGGGTTAAGCCACTGCCTTCGGCTCAGGTCATGATCTCGGGGTTCTGGGATCGAGTTCTGCATCGGGCACTCTGCTCATCAGGGAGCCTGCTTCCTCCTCTCTCTCTCTCTCTGCCTGCCTCTATGCCTACTTGTGATCACTCTCTGTCAAATAAATAACAAAAATATTAAAAAAAAAACACAATTACTATTAGCCTTTGTATCACCCATTTCTTAACAACAACAACAAAAAAAAAAAAGGCCACATTTTTTCTAAAATGAAAATATATTACAAAATTACCTGGACACAAATGTATTCCCAATGGTTATCCAGGTCATATACAAAACAGCATTCCAGTGGAAGCAAACCACTTTTGGTGGTGTTATTAATGCTAACATTTAGCATTAACATTAACATTTTTAATTTCTCAAATTAAAAATTAACATTTTTAATTTCTTGCATTATTCCTATAACATCAATGGTTTCATTAATGAGTCAAAATGAAGGCCTTGGCAGCAAAGCCCCTTGAATGATGGACAACGTAGGTTAATTAGAAGCATTCTAACTTTTCCTCAGTTATAAAGTCTCATGAGTAACAGAAATGGAATATAAGTCTCATAATGCAAGAAAAAAATGGTATTATTTTTATACTCCAGATAAATAAACTACACTAAGAAAAAAATATCATTTATGGAAAATCTTTAACAATAGTGGAAATTTTTTTTAAGGTTGACCCCATGCCATCTTTCTCACTGAGAATCTTCTTCTTATGGCTGCTACCACAGCATCAACATTTTTATGTAACATTCTTTCCCCTATAGTTGTGAACTTCTATCTTCTAGTCTTTCTTTCCTTGTGTTTGGAAAGAAAGAGGGTGATTTTATGATCGCAGTGATCTATAGTTGTCTTTCAATTATCATCATTGGCATTTTCCTCTTCCCAGATTACCTCTGGCAATTTCTGAGCCAGCTTCTCCCACTGTGCAGCATGCTCCCAGGATAAATCCCCTGCCATCAGTTGCTGTGTGGGCAGAAAATGCAAACTAATTTTAACCTTAGCTTAACCAAAGCATTATTAGAATCTTGAAACCATAGAAAAGAAATCATACTGGATAGCTGGAAAGCAATTAGGAATGATGGAGAAGTATGGGGCTATCTGGTGATGGGGGTTATCTTAATCTCTGACTTGCTCATGAGTACCAATAGTTGAAAACAGAGTCTATAGTTTTGCATATTTATTATTCTAAAGCACATGTCAGACAGACAATATTTATCTGGGTCAGTGAGCTCAGTTGGTGTGGAGCTAATAAGGCCAAAAGTATGGGCTCTTTCCCCATAGAAACCAGGAAAATTGACTCAGAGAGAAAAACAAACTTATTCTACATTCACAAGTTGTACCCCTAAACCTGGCCAGACATCTCACAAATGCATGCTGTGGGTAACAAGTGGGGAGGTTGAGAGAGAATGTGCTAACTCAGAATAAGTCCAATGAAAGTGTTCTAGAGTTGACTCAAAGCTGAGGTCCTTCAGGAAGTAAATTAGGATTGTAATAGATTAGGAGGGTTGGAATTCACATATGAGATAAAACAGGCATATAGGTGCATGTCACTGTCATTTGCCCCGCCCCCAAGAAACAGATTTTAAGATAATGTTATCTATGCTAATGCATGCATTGTTTTAAAGAATTCGGTGAGTTTTTGATGATTTCTACTATTTCCAGGGCTCAGCTCTTACATGCGACCCTGCCTCTTGGCCCCAGAGGAACACTGTGTAAATCTACTTTGGAATCTGAGAATGGAGATCAAATCCTGCCTGCATCATTTAATTCTTGCATGACCTTGGATGAATTACACTCTAAATTGTTTCCTCATAGTCAAGAGGGCTATTGGAAGGATTCAGTGAAACGAGGTCTGTAAAGTTATTAACTTAGTGCCTGAGACATAGTAAATTCTCCGCTAACTCATGTTATTATTACAGCATGAGATAGCATATGACAAATGGCTGGTGGAGTGTTGGGTCCATAACAGGAACATCAGTTAAGATTAGTTCCCATCTTTCTTCCCTCATCTGACAGTTCCTCTGTGTTTTCTGTAGGTATCTCTCTCTCTTCATTTCCTTTATCTTGCAGGTCACTCTTTCTTCCTGTTCAGAGCCTTCCTACTCTATGGTTTTACAGAACAGTTGCTTAGGAATCCTGGTGTCCCTAGCCTCTTTTACCACTCATTCCTCAGTGACTGTGTCTCAAGGTCCTTTTCTCAGAGCAGCCATCTTGGTATTTAACCTTCTCTAGAATTCACTTATTAGGAGATTTATTTATCCATTCAAAAAAAATGCATATTAATAGTGTTGTTCAGGAAGCCAAATATGAGGGATATATTTGGAAAGTACAAGCCACTTCATTTGCAGGTTAAAAATCTGCCTCTCCATAGGTTTTTATTTGTCCAACAACTAGATTCAACTTACTTAATTTTTCTTCATTTTTTCCTTCCTCTAAATGAAATTGAGAGTGAGTTTAATGAAAATGAACTGGTGGACATGGGAGAAATCTATAATGAACTTAACTCTAGTCTCACATGTTATGTTTCACAAAGTTTAGTATATGTGCAAGGACTTTGATGCTGTTTATATGATAAAAGTGGGAGAAATAGCCAGACTTGATTTTTCCGTGTGTGTCTGGAGCAGTGCTGTAACTCACCTTCCAAGCTATTAAGGAAGAAAAAAATCTCATTTGCCTTTGTTTGATACTGTGAAATAGAGAGCGCCAGAAGATCACTTCAACTCTCCCATGGGAAACAGATTCCTTTTCAATACTGAAGAAAGCACATCTGTGTGTACAAAGACCTTCAAAAGTAATCCCACTAGAGTAGCTCATGATTCAAGAAAACTTTTCCTGGTTTCTCTTTGTTCACTCCCAACTAGCTCTGACACCAGAGCAATCCTCCCTCTTTCTGTCTTTTTTCTTTTTACATGATGCACCATAATCAGATTTTATCTCTTCTACTTAGTAATCCAATTATTGATCTCGGTTTGTCCCTCACTGTTGTATTTATACACATTCTGGATTTTGATGACCCACTCATGCCCTTGTAGACATATCTGACCTGCATTTGTATTTTTGTTAGTTTTGAAAACTACTGATAGGAGTTACAAAGAGACAAGATGTTAGATGTAAGGATCTCTGTATGGAAGTCCCATTCAAAGATTTTAAAAAGTTGCACTCTTCTAAAGCAGATTTCCTACAGAAAAAAATTTTGAAAACTCACGTGTTTCTCCCATCCCACTCTTGGATATATTATCCAATATATCTTGGACATGTTATCCAATCTGGTATAAATCAACTTATTCCTTACCTATTCCTTTGTAATGTCCTCAAAGGAAAGCTTAACTCCCAAGAGTTTTTTTTCAGGTACCTTCCAAACAATTCTGGAAACTGAGGGTTGGGACATTGGGACGAGGCTGTCTTTAGTGTGGGCTGTGAGGCTGATAGTTGGTCTACATCTTAGGAAGGCATGGCCTAAGATTTTCTCACCACTCAGTGAGAAGGGTAAAAGACCTATAGTCAAGTTTATGCACTCATTAGCCTAATGCATACTGAGTACTCATAGATAATGGAACACTCAAAAGATGAAGATGACATTAGTCCCTGCCCACCATCTAATAGGGAAAGACAGATACATAACAAATCATAATATAAATGAGTTAATTTACGTATAATTGATATATTTTTAATACTTCAGTTCCTTATTGACAATAAATGTGCTTTTCACCACTATTGAAATAGCACAACTTTTGGTGTAGAATTAATGTCATATATCTTCTATAGTCTCATCATATTCTCGGTCCATGTTAGTTTCCTCTATGCACATTCTGATTTTAATTTCCTGTCCTTCCCCCAGGTCCCAGGCCCTCAATCAATCAGTTTCATCTAGTGTCCCTTTGATAAGCTGCTGGGGCAGTGTTATAAGTTTCGGTTTATCTTCTAACCCCCAGATCACTGACTAAATGTACTGAGACCTAAAAATCATTTTGCAGTGCTGTTGGTTAAATCTACAATAAAATTATGCTCTGGGATATACTTGAATCAAAGGCAAACATGGAATTTTTTTTATTGATACACTCCCTTGAGTCAAGGACTCAAATTTTAAAACCAAATACACTTACAAGGAGAATCACTTATAATGTATTTATTCATTAATTCAAACTGCCTTCACAATTTAAAAAAAAAAAAAAACCTCATAGGACCCAGAATCCCAAGCCTATTCCTTAAAAGAATATATTTTAACCCTATTGCAAAATGTAAAGGATATCACAGTAGTCAAGCTAAACTTATGAATATTTATAAAGTTTTACATGTCTTTTCTCCATAGAATATCAGGACCTGACAAGTCATTTTCTCTTCCCTTTCTTTATACCAAATGAACTTATTAACAGTGATTACAATGATCAGAAGTGAAACGTTTAACAGAGTTGACATTTAGGTGCTCATAATTGGGTTTGAAAGTTACCATATGATTGAGATGGATAGGAGAAGTGACTCGGTCATTTTCTCTTATTCCAGCAGGCTCAGTTCCATGGGCAACAGTTTATCACCAGAGGGAGGTCAAGAAGTCTATAAAGTTTAAAATAGGATCCAGCAGAAATCTCACAGAGGGCCATCAATTTTCAAAATCATAGACTTTGAGCACTCTAATTTGTATTGTCTCTATACAAGTTGAAAATTGTCTTTTGCCCATAAACTAACTGAATGTGTTTGTGTCTATTTTTTCCCTTTATTCCTGTTAGTTACATCTGTATCTATATTTGCATCTTTTTTTTTTTAATTTTTCCTGTAGCCTCTAAAAGAAACTGATTCTTGCTAAGGTGCTATTGTGTAAGAAGAATTTCTTATCTAGTGAGTTCATGCTGTGTACTAGAATCCTAAGAGTAATGTTCAGTTGTATCCCTGGTTTAAGCACCTATGTATAAACATAATAGATGAATATTTAATAAATCCTAAGTCACAGAGATATCTGTGGAATGAGAGCTCCATATGGATTACTTAGGCTTAATTATAAATGAAGCTTGAATCAAGAAGCTTGGTTCTAGTTGCAACCCTTCCTTAAATTCATGAACTTCTTAGGTAAATTTGGCCAGAGATTAACTTTGCAGTCTTTGTCTTTAAGCTCACATCTCTTTGATTTTCTGGTACTGCTTTGCTTCCTTACTAAAGATAAGCTTATAAGGTAAAACTTCTGTCTATTTAAATAGACAGAAATTCTGTCTGAATTTCTTATTCCTGGATGGTGCTAAGTCTTATTACTATGTAAACTACCCCCTCCCAACCATGGTAATTAACTCAGGCTTTTCAGTATAATTTGTTTTTATGTAGCCTTCAGTAAATAAATAAATATATTTATTTACTTATTTAGATTAATATTTATACACACAAGTACATAAATACATACACACATACATATACCAGGCATATCAGCTTTTTTTTTTTTTTTTTTTTTTTTTTTACTAACATATCACCATTGTGCTTATTCCAGTTTTAAGAAAATATTTCTTTTGGCATAGTCAGGAATTTTTTATCTAAAAATAATTTTCATAACTTAGCAGCTGGTGGCAAAGGGCAAGATGAGTTTAAGTTTTCTCACATGTAAAGTTATAATGCTATCTCACAGTTTATTTTGAGATTTAAATACAATAATATACATGAAGTATTTAGGACAATGTTTGGCATCTAGTATATACTCAATAAATGATATGAAAATGTTAAAGGTGGTCATATACTCTCTTTAAGACTGAGATGAAGGAGACATGATAATTACAAGGTTATGGAATTGCTTTATGGCAAACAGAATCGCTGGCCAGAGTTCCTGCCTATGAGATCCTGCATGGATGACAAAACCTAATCAGCCATAACACAATTGAATTGCTTATTTTGGCTTTATTTAACAATCAGTTCTGCACAATTAGTTGCTATCAAACTATTCAAAATTAATGAAGTTCCTTCTAGTGAAAGAGTATTATGCAAGTTATGCCTTTATTATTTAAAATGTTATAGCATACTTTAATACAAGTTCTAAAACAAGATTCCTTCCCCAGTAGCCAAGTTAAAATATTGGTTTTAAAAATTGGTTGTATCAAAGCAAACAATATGGTTTTGCATTTCAATACCCCGGTTTCACTGAGTTCTAGGTTTCAAACATTTTTCAAATGTCACTTATTCCTAAGTTATTTTTTCAGGAATATAAGACTACATGGTGTAGGGAAAATAGTACTAGAATTATCTTTGTAGGGGCGCCTGGGTGGCTCAGTGGTTTAAGCCGCTGCCTTCGGCTCAGGTCATAATCTCAGGGTCCTGGGATCGAGTCCCGCATCGGGCTCTCTGCTCAGCAGGGAGCCTGCTTCCCTCTCTCTCTCTCTGCCTGCCTCTCCGTCTACTTGTGATTTCTCTCTGTCAAATAAATAAATAAAATATTTAAAAAAAAAAAAAGAATTATCTTTGTATATTTGCCTGAAGTGCCCCCACAGAGCTACTTCAAAGTGTCAAAAACATGCTGTGTCCAGTCTATAGTCTTCCAAAAATTCAAAGCAAAAAAATGCTAGAAAATCTCAGCTCCTCACTTGATGCACTACCAAGTTGTATCCCACAATTGCAGTACATTCTAGGGAGAATGTTTGGCCTTGGAAAGACGGGGACCACATCTCTGATGCTACTCAGCTGCTGGAGCGCCATAGTGTTCCCTTCTGCCAGGCATGGTCTTTCCATTCACCATGGTCCTCCCTGGGCCCACTTCTGCCATGTTGGTTATCTTCTGTGGCCCGGGGCATTAGATTTCAGGATTTTATCTTTACTTCTAGAAAGTGGAACAAAAAGACTCTACACATAAAAAATAGGCAACTTACTAAAAAATGAGATTCTATGGAGCTACATGTGTGGCAGAAATCAGACACTCACCAAGACAAGGGGGAGAATACTATACGTGAGCAAATATATGTGGGAGAGGGGCTGGAGTATGAAGAAGTCAAAGGCTGTGAACAGGTATAAGAGAAGTTTCAATGCTAGTAGCAGTCAGGGGTTTCAGATTAATCCCTGGGACATTATTTCTAAATCAGCCATGTCTAGAGGGTTTGTTAGGGATGGAATTCACAAACTGAGGGAGACCAACCATTTATTTTCTTTTACCTATTGCTTATATCTAGCCCATCTTTAAGCCATATTTCTATAATTTGCTTTTGGAATATTTGCTATTAGTTTTATTGAAAAGTATTTATATAGCACTTACTGTATACTGAGCACCACTCTATAAGGATTTTATCTAGTAACTCAGTGGTTCTCAAGGAGCAATGTTTGGAAATAATTTTGATTGTCACAATTTTAGTGTGTGTGTGTGTGTGTGTGTTGGGGGTGGAGGTTAACACTCTAGCTAGTGGGTAGAAGTCAAAGATGATGCTTAATATTCTATAATGCACAGGATATCCCATCTTCTCAAACCAGGTATTATTTAGCAAAAAATATCAATAACACCGATGTTGAGAAACCCTGTATTAATTCATTAATCTTCAAAACATCCCTATGAAGTAGGGACTGTTATTATCATAATTTTATATATAAGAAAAGTGAGAGTCAGAGAGGTTAACGGGCTAAAATTCACACCGTTAAGTTGTAAAGCTGGTATTGGAGACTAATCAGCCTATCTCTATAATCCATGCTCAACTACCACACCAGGCTACCTCTCTCATGATTCATATGCAAGTTACCTTGTTATTTTGAAATCTCACCAAGAAAGATCACACTTTATCTCATTCCATTTCTTTACCTCCACACAAAACAATGCAGACACTGCTTGTTTTGTCCTCTGTTGCCCATTCCTGCCACGGAGGTCTTTTTATTCCACTGGAGCAGGTAGGTCAGCTGCAGGGAGGTGACTCCTGTCCTAAATTGGTCTCCATTCATAGTGCATCCTTAACCTTACTCTGGGATTATTCAATAACATGGTCTCTTTATCCTTTTCTTCATGACTTCTAGACTTTTGGCTACTTTTGAGCTCATTTATATATGATTCAGAAGGTAGATGATGGAGAAAATCAAATGAATCCATTTTGTGACAAGTTAGCATCTCTGAAAAAGGTGTAAATACACAGTTTGGAAAATTATGAATCAAATTAAAGTCAGCCTACTATATGTGAATCCTTTAAATAAAAATTCTTGACATACAGATGGCCAGACACATGAAAAAAATGCCCAACATCATCATCATCTGAGAAATGCAAATCAAAACCACAATTTATATCACCTTATACCTGTCAGAATGGCTAGAACAAAAAAGACAAGAAATAACAAGTATTGGCAAGGATGTAGGGGAAAAAGGAAACTTCATGCACTGTAAGTGGAATGTAAATTCGTGTAGACACAGTGGAAAAGGGTATGGAGTTTCCTTAAAAAATGAAAAATAAAAATACTTACATAATCCAATAACTCCACTACTTGGTATCTATCCAAAGACAATGAAAACTCTAATTCAAAAAGATACATACACCTCTATGTTTACTGCAACATTATTTATAACAGCTGAGATATGGAAACAGCTCAAGTCTCCATCAATAGATGAACGAATAAAGATGTGGTTTATATAATGGAATATCATTTGGTCACAAAGTAAGATGAGATCTTGCCATTTGTGACAACCTAGATGGTATTAAGCTAAGGGTATTAAGGGTATTAAGCTAAGTGAAATAAGTTAAGGAAAGACAAATATCATATGATTTCACTAATATGTAGAATCTAAGAAAACAAAACAAGTAAATAAACAAAAAGCAGACTAAAACCTATAAATACTGAGAACTGATGGTTACCTGAGTGTGAAGGTTAAGGAGATAAACAGAATGAGTAAAGGCGAGTGAGAAGTTCAGGCTCCAAGTTCCAGAATGAATAAGCCATGTGAGTAAAAGGTACAGCATAGGAACTACAGTCAGTGGTATTGTGCAGTATTATAATGGTGACAGATGGTAACTACACTTATGGTGAGCATAGCATAATGTATAAGCTTGTTGAATCACTGTTTGTATACCTGAAACTAATGCAACATTGTGTGTTAACTGTATTCAAATTTTTAAATAATAAATAAAATTTCTTAGGTCCTTATATTTCAAATATATTATTTGACAGTTGCAAAAATTGATGGGAGATAGAATGGTTAAGTCCACCCCTACCTGAAAAAATAAGAATGGAACTAGGGATTCATGTTACCTTTCTGCAGTACTGTGTGTTTGTGTACATTCCCCGGGAAAACACAGGATTTCCAAGCAATATGTGAATTCTGTCACATAAAAGATCTGAAGGAAAATATATCAAAGTGTATGTTTTTTAAAAAGCTACTCTTACGTTTGCAAAACACTTGGCATCCATCAAACAATGTGTGGGTGGACAGCCTTGCTCTCAGTAAACCAGAAACTGTAACAACGAGGCTTCTTTTTACTTTCCTCCACAATGCCAAATTGCTGGTTCTAAGCCTGCACTGGGAAACCATGATACTTCAAACCACAACTGCCTGGATCTTCTGGTGCCATGTCTTCAATGGCCTTTGCCCTGGAATTAGCCAGTAGTGGGTACTGTAACCAAACACAACTCCCTTGTCTTTACAGCTCTTATTTTGATGCAAGCATCATTACCAACCCAGGTTGTATGCAGAAATACAAAGGAACTATATATGCACAGGGGAAACAGAAAAGAGAAGAATAGGAAGGAAACCAGTGAAAGGAAATTGACCAAGGCTTGAGTCTTCCAGAAATTAGAAAGAAAGGGGAACCAATAAAGAAGTTAGTAATAGGACAGAAAACAAAACAAAACAAAAACAAAAAAACCACAAAACTTTGTTGTCTGACAAAGGCCAAGGGGAAAAGTAGGTGACGGTAGATAAAATAAACAACTCTATCAAATACTATTTGATACATTCAATCAGGCAGGCAAGGAGTTAACCATTAGGATTTGGCCACGTAGTGTCAAAGGTTGTGCCAGAGTAGGAGAGTTACAAGACCAGGCTGAACAGGGAGAGGTGTTTCCTGAGGTTGCCCAAAGTAGAATAAATCATGAGAAGAACTAATTCCATGACTGGGAAACTAGTCCTGAGAGACAGTTTGAAAGAAGTACATCTCTGTGTAGAGCTATCCCCGTACACTTATCTCCTACTAAAAGTGTTGAATGTGTCATGTGCCTGCTCCTATGTAAGGCGAGCCACTGCCAGCTGCACTAGATTCTGTTTCTCCTTATCTTCTCAAGTTTTACTCCTTCCTGCATTTATCCCCTAGCTCCTTATCTTTCTCTCTGATCTTGCTCACTTATTCCAGGTTAAGTCTATCAGTATATAAACAAGATGCATTATTTCCAATCTAAACCACAAAACAAAAACAGCAAGGCTCATTTGGCTCCACGTGCCCCACCAGCCCTTGCCCATCCATTTGATTCTTTTTATGGCAAACATCCTCCAAAAAAGTGATTTTGGACTTATTGTCTCTTCTTTGTCTTCTCAAATCTGCTTTTCCCAATCCAGAGTTTGTCCCTAGACTCTACACCAAAACAGCTCTTATTAAAATTTAATTACCCCTGACGGGAGGAGCAGTGATTGATGTTAGATCAGAATGGCAACAAGTAAAAGAGAAGTGAGAGGCCCTTCCTGCCCAGAAATGCCCAGCCTCTGTTCCTGAGCCTCTCTTTAGTTCTGTGATATCTTCCCCATAATGGAAAATGTCCTCAGACCATGTCTTCAGTGTTTTCTTGTTAATCGAAGCTGACAATTTGGAAAAATAAATTTTGTTTTTTTCTTCCCTTTGAGAATTGTTATTCTGGAACTAGCCACTGTTGGTCTCTATTCACATTTAGCTGCAGAGGAAAGAACAGACAACATTGCATGTGGTCTTTGCCCTTTGAATATTGGAACTTGCTACCTACAGACCATCATTCTTCAGTTCAGCCAGGCCCATGAGAAACAGAATTGCAAAGTCTTTATCAACATTGAATCTGAGGCTAAAATTCTAATTCTTCTCTGTTATGTGTATCTTGGCTAATGGGTATGTGTGTAGGCAAAAAAGCATCATGCCCCCCCCCTCATTTGGGTGAAGATACCAGGTGAAGAATACCAGGACACTGGTCTGCTTCCCAATTGGCTGCGGAAAACTTATCCTATCAAAATGTTTCTTCAAATATGGTGATCATGTGCCTTGCCTCATTTTGAGCAGAAAGTCTTTAAGCATTAAATAGTGGTATCCTAAAGAATTCCATTGTAGATCTGTAAAATACTCAGAGAAGGAGATTTCACTCTCTCCAGTAAGCAAACTCAATCTGTCTTAGAAACTGTCCCTCTAAAATCCAGTGAGGGAAACTGTGTGGTTGATGCTCTCATTGTCAAATTTATTTAGATATTCAAAATTTGTTTTTTAATGGGAAGATAAGCAAACAGTTTGCTAAATAAACTTAAATTTCCCATTTATTTTCAGGAAGTGATCGTCATTTCTGGTTCCCAGGCAAGAGTGAATTGAGTTAAAGGTATAGACATTGTCCAATGAGAGAGTCTGAAGACTCTAGCACTGGATCGCTTCTAACGAACTTGGTAAGAATGAAGACTGCTCCTGGGCACTGAGCGGTCTTCAGCAATGAGCCAGTCTAATACTTGAGGAAAGCAGCATCAGCCACATAGAATAACAATGCAATGTTTGGAGCCTGGCCCACAAATCGCTTAATCGGACTCACAAGTTAAAACATCAAAAATAAAACACTAGAACAGGTGGCTTGTAGATGAACCAGAGGAGAAAGCAGAAATCATACAGTGGAAAGAATACTGGGCTGGAGTCAGGTGTCCAGTTGAGTTCCAGCTGCACAGCTGCGACTGCAGAACTGAGGACATGGCCCTCCCTCTGAGCTCTCAACGGGGGGTGGTCGTATTGTGCCTGCCTACTACATCCCTGCATTCCTTCTCCAGTGCAACAAAGCTTTGTCTCCCACAGCAGGGACCAGTCCTACTGCGGTGAAATGAAACATGGTGGCAAAGAGCCAGAGCTCTAGAGCTCCACACACATCCCACTGCAGGATATCAGGCAAGTTACTCAGTCCCTATGTGCCTTCCTTTGCTCATCTGTAAAACAAGAACAATTGGATGTGTCCCCATAGGGCAATTTTAAGGATGAAATGAGTTGATTCTTACAGATGGTTAGATGAGTCCCTGGCAAACAGTGAGTATGGCTGTTAGTTGCCTCATCACGCCCGGCCCTCAGGAAGATGTGGGGAGGAGACAGATTTGGCCCTTGCCCTTGGAGATTTGGCCATGGAGGGAACTGTGCACACAGGCAACTTCGGATACTTACTTTAAAGATCAAGTAACATCGTAAGTGGGAAAAAAAACAAAAAAGCTTCCTAAGTTCTTTACAAACACAAGGCATTATTATTATTATTATTATTATTTGAATTCAGCACACCCCCAAGGAAGAAAAATGACTTTAATGATGTGCATTAAACTAAATAATGCAGAATTTAATTAGTTTAAACTGTGGGGTTCTGTATGAAAAGACTTTTTAGGTGGGCTGTAGCATTGCTTTTAGGAAATAATAAGACCATTTTAGGTTATTAAATGAGTTCCTAATGCCTTAAAGAATGAATGCCCCCCTGAAGAGCCCTCCTTCAGACTGGCTTGGCACTAGGGCAAAGGGAGCTCCTTGTTACCCAGACAGCTCTTCATCCTTCCAATAAACCATCTCGTTTATATAGGAATAACCAGTCATTTGGGGAACTTTGCTGATTTATTAGTTTCCGGGCTACTTTTTAAATAGGTTTAACCCTGTCAATATTTTTGTTTATTTAAAAGACTTCGATTGTTTTCCAGTGTAATTTTTTATAAACTTTAAGTTATCTAGACTGGCACAAGAAATTATTTTTTGAAAATGTAAATTAATTCAAACACTGGTTCAGTGTATGTTAATTATTGGGCTGACAGCTGAACTCTTGGACCTCTTAACAATTTAAATAGTAATGTAGACTTTCAATAGCATCTTACGTGTTATGTCCAATACAATCAGAAAGGAAATGGATGTACTCCAAATAGCTAGTATTTGATAACATGCATTTTCTGAAACGCCCAACAGAGAGGTTCCCAAGGGAAGGGGGCATTGCAACATTTGCCATAACATCCTGTCAGCCATGTCGCTTCTCACCCATTCCTAAGAAAGGTGAATCTAATTTCATGGAAGTTCCTTCCAGTTAGCTGCATCTAAATGTAGATGGGTTTTGGATTCATAGGTGGGACTGGAATGAACCAGGCATTTCTCTTGAAATAAAATCTCTGGAAATTCATGAAGGATCTACTTTCAGAAAATAATGAGCTCTAAACTTCCTCCTGTTCTCATGAGGGGAATCTTTGGAAGGGAGTTAAATCTATGGTAGGTCTTTGACAGATTCAAATGCCCAGGTAGTCTTTAGAAGTCAAATGTATTAGAAAATACAAACATAGGGGTCTCTGGGTGGTTCAGCTGGCTGAGCTTCTGACTCTTGGTTTTGATGCAGGTGATGATCTCGGTTCCTGGGATTGAGTTCTGAGTCAGCCTCTGGGCTCAGGGGGGAATCTGCTTAAAGATTCTCTCTCTTTCTCTCTCTCTCCATCCCTCCCCCTTCTCATACATGTGCTCTCTCTCTCTCTCTCAATAAATAAATAAATATTAGAAAAAGAAAATACAACTATAAACTAACTGTTGTCCATGTTTGAAATCACAAGTATTAGGTAGCCTTTATCAAATGTCACATTCTACATTCTTAGTGAGAGATAAGTAGTGATAGGATAAACCCCAAGAATTTGTAGATATGATTAAATTGACAAAATGCAAAACAGAGACAGTTATAAAGAATGAACTCTGGAGTAGAAAAGCCAGTAATTATCTAGTAATATCAAGTCTTTCATAGCTTATCTTTGTACAAAATGGTAGCTCAAGAAAATTTTTCCAAGAAAAAATTTTAAAAATGAATTTGCGATGACATGCTTTGGAGTTGGACCTGGAATTGGACCCTGTCCTTTCTTTCTTTCTTTCTTTCTTTTTTTTTTTTTTTTCAACTTATAATGTATTATTTGCCCCAGGGGTACAGCTCTGTGAATCACTCACCACAGCACATACCCTCCGCAATGTCCATCACCCGGCCACTCTATCCCTTCCCAACCCAGCCACCCTATCCGTCCCACCACCTCCAGCAGCCCTCAGTTTGTTTCCTGAGATTAAGAGTCTCTTATGAACCCTGTTTCTAATACTTATTAGTATGTAATCATGGGCAAATCATTTAAACAAGTCCCTGTGTTTTCTCTGGAGACTCTATGTATTACCTACCTTTTACAACTGAGAGGAAAGAATGTGATAATATAATTTGTGAAAAAGTAGCTGGTTCATATATATATGTGGTGTATATGTGTGTGTGCATGTGTGTGTACACACATTTTGCACATTTTCTCCCCCTTATGCATATAAAAATTGAGACCTTGACTCATGAATTTACATCTCTAGGAACACATGGAGTTTTCAACAGCAGAATAAGCTTTGAATCTAAGACAAATCTTTTAAAGTTCCCCGTGGTTAATATGATCTTAAACAAAGGTCAGTAAGTCCGTAGAGCACCCTAATTCTCTTTTCTGAAAACCCTCAGGATGCTCTAATTGATTATTTCAATATCTGATTAAGTATGATCATAAACCTGTCCCCCCCCCAAAAAAAATGTGAGTTCACATTCAAGTGAAATAAACCACAAACCAGCATGACAGAAAACTGAGGAAGTCTTCAAGATGTTAAAACTGGAAGAAAACCAATTAACTTGGAAAGCAGGTTAAACGTAAGTACAGCAGACAACTGCTGGTCTTTATTTAGTATTGGTGAGTGGGAGAGAAATGTCTGTTCCATTCATAATATAAACCAGACCTTGCAATAGACATCAACATATTAGCATACCCAAAACTTTGATTTGCCACTCCAGATTTGACTTTCCTCTCACCCATCTTTTACTTTAGCTTACATTTTTTGCCAGGCAGTAATAATGATAAAAATGTTTCTTTCTGAAATTCTTCCAAGCATTATTTGAGGCTAGCAGTCTCCCTTCAGAATTGGTAGCAATGCAAATGTGGTGCCACTAATAATAACACACGCACACGCAGTGTCTCTCCTAGTCCATGTGAGGGATAGTAATTATGAGATGCAATCTTTGATTTCAAGATGTTTGCAAGATAGTTTGGGAAAATATTACTTAGGGTTAGGTTACCTTATGAGTGACAAATATTCGAAATATAGCAGCTTAAACAAGTGTATTTGTTCCTAGTACTGCTGTATGAAGCTATCACAAACTGAGTAACTAACAAAGAGAAATGTATTCTCATAGCCCTGGAGGGCATAGGTCCAAAATCAAGGTGTTAGCTAGGGCCATGCTCCCTCTAGAGGCTCTAATGGAGAGTCTTTCCTTACCTTTTCCACCTTCTGGTGGCTTCCCACATTCCTTGTTGCTAGATCACACTCATTTCTGCGTCTTGTCTTCACATCTTTTTCTCTTCTGTGTGTCTGATCCTTTTCTTCTATGTGTCTCCCCTGGCCGTGTCTGCTATAAGAACACTTGTAATTGAATATGGGGCCCACCTAGATAATTCAGGATGATCTCATCTTGAGATCCTTAACTTAATTACATTTGTAAAGACTTTATCCAAATAAGGTTACATTCACAGGGTTCTAGGGATTAGGATGTGGACAGATCTTTTGGGAGGCCATAATTCAACCCTTTACAACACAGTAGAAGTTTATTTCTCTCTTATAAAATCTAGGCAGAGAGCCAAAGGCTGATTGTGTCAGCAACTCAGACTTTTGTATCTGGTTGCCCTGCTAAAACCGGCTTCCTTTCTTAGGACTGGTTTACAAACCAAGATGGCTGATTCGGCCATCACATGTGATTTTGAGCCAGGAGAAGGAAAAATAGGGTTCATGAGAAAGTTCTAAATGAATTGCAGGGCTGTTTCTCCTGGTGTCTCAGACTCCACGTTATAGAAGAAATAAAAACTCCATCTTTCAGTACTTGATAAGTTAAACCAGCTTTTCTATTACTTACAACAAACATGTTCTTAAGCAAAACCAGGCCATAAAATACATACACATATTAAAGGCTATAAAGCCATGCAAAGCAGCATATCATAGGGGACTGTGATAGAGTCCAGAAGAGGGAACAATTGTATGGTTCAAATGATCCAGAAAGAGCTGTTTCCTAACCATTATCAGGATTACCAAGATTTGGCAACGTGGTGGGAAAAATGAACTTCTAGATGATGTTGAGAACTAATTGATTCTTCTTGACCATAAAATCCAACAACTTGGATTTTTGTAATTATTTGTTATCTATACTGCCTTAGATTGTATGCTAGGAACAAAAAAATATCATTCTAAAAGGAATCTATGTCGTACCCTTTACCTCTTAGGTTGTGTAGTGCTGAGAGAACTTAGCCAGGAAAGTGGAACCAGAAGAAACCTAAGATTTATCTAAGATAGCAGGGCACTATCTGAGGAACAACAATAAAAAAGATCTGGAAGATAAGAAGAGAGGTAGGAGGGTCTGAGTTGTGAAGAGAATAGAAAAGACTTTGGGTGAGCTGCTGCTATTAAAGGAAAATGCTCCCTACAACCTGCTGGTCCCACGTTTGCTGCCACTCACAAGTGAATACACAACAGACTTCTACTATTACTGGAGGTTTTTGGAGTAGCATTATAGACTTAACACAAGGACAGGAAAGCACTGGGGAAAATATTTGCTTCTCTGTGATTAAAGCAATAGCAACAACAAAATTTAACAAACTCTACATCATACAAATCTCAATTATGTTCACTCAGGATTACCTTGAAGGTGGAAAACTACTTTCACTGAAGGTAGAGATGACTTAGAAGCAGGGCACTGAGCTAACCACAAAAAACATTTATGCCCTTAAAATCACAGAAAAATATAGGTATAGAAAACACAAATATGGTATAAGATATTGGTTGTTTGCATGTTATTTTAAATGGAATTCTACCTTTATTGCTTTTTAAAAACGTCATGCACAGTATGTAAACACCCATCATGCATATTTTTCCATAAATTATTTGTCCCTGTTGCTGAAAGGAGCCCAGAGATTACCTACCAGTGACCAGGCACTGGTATTTGCTTGCTACACAGCGCCATCTGGTGGCAAATGCTGAGACTTTCAGACACAGGGTCCCTGGGTTCTAGAGAGTCGCCAGGACGCAACCTTGATGTGTAAACCCAATGGAAAACAAATAAATACACTATCTTTAGGAACATTTGTCAAAGTTGAAGATCAAATTATTTGTTAATTATTCTCCTAATTAGTACTCCTAATATATAGTTAATGTATTTCCAATAAAAATGAACTTCTTTATCAACAAATTGATTCTTAATAGTAACAATTCTCAGTCTGCATAACACTGTAGTTTTTAAAGTCCTATTCTTATTTATTAAAGCACAAGATGGCGACGGGTTTTATGCCTTTCTCACAAGTGCGAAACGAAGCTCCGGTAGGTTAGAGAAATTGCTCAAGCTCACAAAACTTAAAATAATGGTAGTGCTGAAGCCCAAAGACTCCCTGTTACTAATCCGTGTGTCTTCTTCACAATGATCCTGTTTCCCTCTGCTTAAAATGAAATGAAGCAGTTTCAGATGAAGCTAGATTGAAGCTTTAGCTTTAACAGAAAAGGTGGCACTTCATAAAGTAACAGTCCCAAACCTCCCCTGGTAGAACCTGGAGGACTCAACAAACTTGGTGGAGACCGCTGTGCATTCTTAAAAATCAGTACACTATTTTTTTTTTCTTGTTTTCTCCCCAGGTCCTGTATTTACGTATATGAAACAACATCTCTCTGTCTTTGAGTTTTGCTCAGCTACCCCATCTTGGGATTTACTTTTTATAACTGCTTTTTTATCAGAAGCAACACCTACTTTTTAGTAGACCTTTAAGTGGCCCCTCACTCCTCTTGGTAGATGTATTTCTTTCAGAGTTAATCAAAGAATGATATTTAAGGTGGCATCTTTTATTAGGCATCTAGATGACTTATGCCATTCATATCAATGAGACCTTTTCAACCCTAATTTCTGTTCCAGTGATTTATGGAGTATAGCCTTGAAATTTAATTATGGTGATGTTTCAGAAGCTGATGGACAGCTTTAAGCATCTTGCTTTAACATCATTAAGCAGTCCCAAGTTTCAGGACTATAAAAGATTGGAGATCAGTCTACTGTATGTCTTACCTTCATTATGATCTATAGGTATAAGCGTACATTTCTCAGACTCTGTCAAAAGGTTTTTTATCTTGTAAGAAATTACTGAAATTTAACTGCAATTTTGTTTCAAACCCCTATTTAAACCTTATGGTTTTAAAAGCCCCTATTTACACCAAAATACTTACTGAAAACATCAGGACCATAAGGTATGGTAAGGTATGGTCCTGATGTTTTCAGTAAGTATTTTGGTGGTTCCTGTACGGGTATGTACATTCTTAGATTTGAACAAAGAGTTCTAAACCATTCCAGGAACAAAACTGGGACTTACTAATGTATTCATTAAAAATAACCTCCTGAGAAAAATGATAAATATGTATTATGATGTTTAATCTTTATTAGTCCATCATAATCCTTTGAAAATAGATTTCAAAATTTATCTCAAAATGCAGAACACTTTATTTCCTACAGCTACTAGACCACTGAAAACCCCAAATTTCCCTTTTTCTTTATGCCATTTATCATGAGCCGCAATAAAGATTTTGGAATTAGAACTTAGGTAGCAATTTTCAGATGATGTATTAGCCCTTCTTCAGCTATGTTTGCTCTAGAGAGGTGATTAATATAAATGTCAGTTTATTTGTAAACTAGGAATATGTAACACAGAAAAGAAGACACAGAGAAGAACTGATATTGCCATTTCCAGAACCTTGTTTCAGACCCTAAATGAACTTTAGTTGGGTAATGGCCATTACTGATAAACCCTAGAAGTAATATTGCCTAAAGAGACAGAAAATACAGTGGCATCCATCTCTTTTCAAGGTGAAGATGTTGTTTACTCTGTTTCAGCATATAAATACAGTTTACAAGGAACTTTAAACTGATCACTAAAACCTCTGTATACTCCACTGTTAAAAGGAAGCGTGTGATGTTGATCAAGCCTAATAATCACCGTTTAATATCACTGGGGAGATAGTGGCATGATGAAAAGGATACAGATAATATAAATCAACTGAAGAAATTTTGAGCCAAAGACCTTCATTTTTAAAAGGCAGAGATTAAAATCACCAAGCTAATAAGATCTTCTCAGGGACCTAGAAATGTCAGCCAAAAATATAGAAAATGTATCCCCCAAGATACCTTTACTGGGTTGGTATATAAATAATAGTTATCTGCTAAAAACAGACCATTAAGCTTGCTGTTTAGCTTAAAGGTAGTGTTTAGTTGGAATTCTATATATGGGATGTCTTATTCATATATTAATGTTCATGTCTAATGGATAGGAAAAGAAATAAATACTAAAAATGGATTCTGCATTAGTTTCCTAGCTCTTTTCTGACATCTGGCATTCACTTTCTGCTCTAAATAATACTGCTTTGCAAATGTCTCCTCCCACCCAAGACCCTCAAAAAGTATTTTTGTCAATGGGGTAGCCCCCTTGTACTAGTCTTGAGGGGTAGCCCTCAAGTACTACTTTGACTACCTAAGATATTGATAAGATCTATTGATTCATCATTCAGACTCCATAAATTAGAGGTTAAAGAACAGAATGGTGTCTTAATAATTTTATCTCTAAGGCCTACCTCTGTTCCAGGCAAACAGCAAGTACTCAGTAAAAAATTGTTAATCCTTATTAGCTTTCTTCCTATCATTCACTATAAGCATACCTACATCCCAGCTGATTAACTTCTGATCCCCAGACACTGAAAAGTCCTTCCTCTGTGGCTTGGCCTCTACTGTGTTTCCTTTTGGGAGGCTCTGATTGCTCATGACTTTTTAACTCTTTCCATTTTTGTGAGTTACAGTCTATGAGACATCCCAGAAAACACAAACTTTTTTCTCCTTTCTCGTCCTACAGCATTTACTATTTTTCCAAATTCTCATAGCTCATATTAATACATGTTATTTTGTGTCATAGTTTGTGTTTTTAATTTGCAACCAAAATTCCTAAACAAGGTGGAGTCTTTTCAAGGACAGGAGTCCTATGGTGGATTTGGTTACACAACAGTTACTTCGAGTGCTGTGTTAGCATGCTCAGGTGCTCAGCAGATCTGAGTTTAGAGAATGCTGGTTTGATGTTCACCTAATGATAACATAGCATAATGAAAATGAAGCCCAGTGCTCGGCAGGCAACACAAGTATATACTAGGAACAATATCTTGATAAATTATGTGAAAGTTCAGCCTGAAAACATGTAATGCAAAAGGATTTGATAAAATTAATTTTTAAAGATAATTTGAATCATTACAGTGAAAACGTTATGCAAAGTTCTACTCATCATTCATTACGTTAAAAAAAGAAAAAAAAAAACACTTTTTCTCAAAAAAGTCCCTTATCTATTTCCCTCCCCTCCCCAGCCAAATTAGAAGCAATGTTTTCCTAAGATAAATACTCAGAACATAGCATTTATTTCTCAAGTATTTGTTTTTTCTCCACCATATCTGAGGTATCATCTCCACTTTGGAATGTACTTAATTGAACATAATGTGTTTTGTCCTCTCCTAAGCCATAAGGTATTGGAGCAAAAGAAATCAAGTTTAATTTGTTTTTGAAGCAATTCCAACACTTAGAGCATACCTTACCTATAGAATGTCCCAGACATATGTCTGCAAGTCTGCATGAATGCATAAGGGTCTATACTATTACTATAGGGGCTATTTACGTTAAAATTCTGTACCTGGAGACTAAAGACCTGGAGATTCTTGATTCCTAGAAGTACAGTTTTTAATTTCAGTGTTTCCAAAATCACCATACCTCTGACATTTGATGCATACATTTAATGTTGTTATTGTTGGTGCGTGTGTGCGTGCGTGTGTGTGAAAATAGTTATTATTGATGGCACATCTTAGAATAAATATTGCCTTTGAATTGAAAAAACAGAATACAGGTCAAAACTTCTAACTGAAAGATCAGCTATTGGTTTTACATGTGTCTGCAAGAAAGAGTGTATGGTTGAATGTGAGGAAAAGAATCTTCATCTTCCCAAAAGGGAGCAGAGTTCTTTGTCTGATACATTGCACCCCTGAATTGAAATGAGTATTGCCTCTGACTAGAACACATATTCATCTCTAAAAAACTGCAAGGATTGTTTAAAAGAGAGCTAGCCAACTGCCCACTCTTCTTCCTGCCTTCCTTTGTTCTCAGATGTTAATCTGTTTTCTCCCGTGCCCCCTTATCACTGCGATTTATGGCCATCTTTAAATATAGATGGATCACTTAGTTCCGTCTTCATTCATGTTTTGCCTGAACCTTCTCATTCATGATAAAGACTAGTTCCTTTTGATTTGTAAAATCTTGGATTTATAGCCAAACAACAGTTGGCCAGTTTGCAAATTAAATCCTTGGTTATAAAGAGTTCCAGGAAAGAACAGAAAATGCAGATCACATAGTGTACCTAGAATTCTACTTCTAGAAACACATTTTCTGGCACTAGATGCATTGACGGTATGATGTGAGCATAATCTTAATCACAAAGGACAACAGGTTAAGCTACCCACTTTGTGGGCAAGAAATAATCAAGAATAGAGGATGTTTTCTGATCCCCGTCACTTATTTTAGGGTTATCCATAAGGTTTATAAAAGCAAACAGAAGAGAAAAATCACACAATATATTAATTTTGGATAATGGCCAGGACAGCCAGTTAAGTATATATGTTCAGGAAGCATCTGATAAAACAAGAAGAGATTTTTATTGCTTAGGTATATGTATGGGGAATGCTGTTGTTTATTTTTCCTTTTCCAGAGCATAGCAGTCTAACCACTTCATGTGTGTATGCATGTACCTGGGTAGGGATGAGTAGGTAAATGATTAAAAAGCATGTATTGAACCAAATCATAGTTTGAAGTTTGATCATTACTATAAAAGACTGCAATTGTCCTTGTGAGTCTAAAGAGTTAATTTTTTTCTAGCATGAGTTCATTTTACATCCCAAAGAATCAGATTACTCCCAGAAAAATGCCACTTAAATGGGAAAAATAAAAGGAGGCAAGAAAGGGATAGACAAAAAAGCAGGCTTGAATGCATAATGAATGCTTTGCAACTCATTGATAGACAACCCTTAAAACAAAGCATTGTTGTGTAAAATGTTCTAGAGAAAAGAATTCAAGAGTTTATCAAATGAGTTATTGGAGAAGAATTTTTTTTTTAAATCTGCCAGAAATGTACCAGGCCATTATTGCATCTTATAAATTATTTATTATTCTTAGATATGTCATAAAGCCCAACACAAATAAAGAAAAAATGCTGACAAGACAGAAACATCATTGTGAATATAGAGATAGTTTCCTGATGCCTTGCAAAAACGTCCCCCAAATCTCTACACCCTGCCTGTCTCACCACTTACATATCTTGCTTCTTTGTATTTGAGGATGCCAGTTCTTTCCTTTCCCAACAAGACCACCCATTCCCATTTCTCTTTGCATGACTAAGCTAATAGACCACAAACTATTTTTGCTGTGTGTGTGTGTTGTAAGAGAGAGAAAGAAAAAGAGAATTAACCATGAGAAATTAAGAAAAATGTGATAGCGACAAGAAATCTAATTTTAAAAACATCTATTAATATGAATGCCTTGTTTATATATGATCCTGAAAGAGTCTGCATTTCTCCCACTGCCTTAGTTGTTCTTGAGTCTTACCTAATAAAGCAGTGAAGTCTCCCCAGTCATTCATCTTATGAAGCAGGCTAATGAAATATCATAGAAATGGTTTCATCTTAACACTGGGAAGATGTTAAGTATCAGACTGTAAAATATTTTTCTCCTTATTCACTTTTAAGGATCTTATAAAATGAGTATGGTTTTAAGTAAAAGCAGTAATTTCCAAGTTGCTTAGTCACATGAAGTCATACTGTCTTCCTTCTCTTGCCTTATTCTTTGCCCATTAGTAACTTCCAATTTTGGAAGCACATTTTTCTCCCTTGTGGCCTTTCTGGTGAATGGCTAGAACTAGATCCCAAATTCCCTTAGGACAGACGTTCTGTCTCATGTACCTTACTGTCCTCTGTAGCACTTCACCAAATGTTTTGCACGTCACAAGTGTTCCATAAATATTTGTTGATTTGAATGAGTACATGTGTGGAGTGGGTTGCGTAGAGTTTTTCACCTCCTACTAGTGTGCACTTAGAAAACTCTAGGGCACTAAATATCACTCCACTTTATCTGACCTTCTCCAGGGCTGTTGTATGGGAGGTCACAACTCTATTCTTTTTCGTATCTGAGAAATCTTACTAGAAAATAACATTATTTCGTATTTAACTCCTGTTTGTAAGCCCAACAAACCTAAGAAGATAACTTCCTTATTGTTAATTCTTAAGCAAGTGGCCCCAAATTTTCCTACTTTCATTTTCTTAATCTTACATCTAACTAAATGTACTTTAATTCTGTTTTTTTTTTTTCCAGAATAATTCCTCCATACGTTGTTAATGGGTTGCTCTGGCAATATTCAGATGAAATAAAAAGTATTAACAGTCCGATACTTAGGAGTAAGTTGAAAATCTGAGGCACTGTAGGAAGAAGTATAATGGGAACTGGGACATAGTGAGGGATGCCAGAGAAGGCCGAAGTTGCCTGTGAAAGGTGTGGCAAAAGGGGAATTATTTCAATTTTCTACTCTTCTTTTCACCACATTCAGAACCTGGACAAAGTAGGACTTGGGTTACTGATTGGGCTCCACAACTTTCTCATAAATATGGAGAGTGAAGACAGTGCAAGTAGCAAGCGGCTCGTGTGGAGGAAGCCGTACTTCTAACAAACTAGGGCATTCTGGGTATTTCTCCCCTTGACTGCAGCTTTTTCTATTGTCAAGTGAAAGTCTTAGGCTGGATTATTTCATTTTTCAATCATTATTTGGTGTTCTATGGAATCAATCTTTAATATGTGCTTTCTACAGAAATTCCATAATCTATCACTCCACAAGGACTCCTGAGAATGTCTCTCCCTCTGTTTTGGCCACTCTTTTCAGACCCTTTTCAGTGCTTTCCCTGCTTTTGTCTTTACTGGGCTCTCTACATTGAGCCTGTGCTAACTATGACTTAAACTGCATCATTTCCAGCTCCAGCATCTTCCAAGAGGCCCTATGATTAGAAAACATGATTCCCTACCTTAGTCCAGGTCTCACCTTAGCCAGAATGACATCTGTTTTTTGTTTGTTTGTTTGTTTTGTTTTTCTTTTTGTTTTTTCATTTTTTTTAATTCATTCTTTACTAAGAAGTTAACTGATTTCCTAAACCTTATGTTGAATTAATAGGTTGAAACACTTCTGGATTTCTTGATTTCAAACCTAACCCTTGCTGGTGCAATTTTAAGGTCACTTTCTTTTCTAGATAACTCTACTGTACAACAATCTCTTTCCCTCCTAAATTTCTATGGTACTGTTTCCTCCACCCATTTCTTCCTTACCATTTATTGCCTCAGTTATCTGAATCTGCCAGTTAAGACTTATGTGGCCTTGGGTCAATGACAACTGCTTAAGTCTTCAGTTGCTTTATCTGTTAAATGTGAATGGCAGCTGTATATACCCACAGGCAGTTTTGAATCCCTTCACATAGTACATGCAAAGCACTTTGTAAGGTGTTCAGGTCCTAAAAGTGATTAATACTGTTACCTAGAAAACATGTATATTGTCCTTTTTAATTATAAGGTATTTACTCTTAATTACAACAGAGCAAAAGACAAGGAAAATAAAAGTAACCTAGAGGTCTGGGAAGAATGCCATGTGTATACAAAAACGTGACTGCTCTTTGGTCGATGATAGAAATGACCAAGAGTATATAAAAATGGGGAGTGTAAGGAATCTGTGGCAGAAAAAGACGTGGGGAATATATCACCTTCATCATGGAATTTTCAAGATTTTTCTGATAGATATAATGGCAATAAAACCACATTGAGAAGAGACACCAGAGACATCTCAACTCACTCCCTTGTGAGATAAGGGTAGCCTTTTGAGATCCAAGCAGAGGAGCTAAAGGACTCCATAAACACCATCTAGTTTGAAAAGCAGAGTACTAGAAGCAAAGGTGAGCTATAGGGCAGAAGGGGTTTTATTTTGGCAGTTGTGGATTGAGGACATTTGAGAGACACAAAGAAGGTATACAGAGGGTCACGGGTGCTTACACTAGCAAGCTTTTCCTCCAAGCAGCCGGTGTATTCTTGAAAAGGCAGTGGGTGAGCAAGGAGCAACCTCTCCCAGGTGACACTGGTGCCATTAACTGCTACAAAAAGACAGTGCTGAGACTATGTTCCCCTTTTGGAGATTGCCTATTACTTACAAAAGGAAAAAAAAGGTAAATGGCCATTGGGCCAAGCTTTAAACTCAGTATCATTTGACTTCAAAACACTAAAATAATAAGATATTTAAAGAACAGGAAAGTCATAATATAATGACTGAAGGTGGGCATCAAATTTATTTTTAAATGTCTGAATAATTGTTATACATACAATACAATTGTGAAAGTGGTAATTTTATTTTTGAAAAATAAAATATGCAATATTGTGAAAATTTTAAAAACTGAAACTATGAATTAAATTTTATGAACATTAACTGGGATTTGAGTAAGAAGGTAAAGTACGGCAATGTTTTCATCTTGCATCACGGGAAGCCAGTGAATACTGTTTTGTTCTTGATATTGATAAAACACTTGGAAATTAAATACTCTTCTAAATAAACTGTACACTATTAAATACACTGAAACTGAATTTATCAAATACATAGGGAGTATAATGACAACACTGAATATTAAAACCCTTGGAACCCAGCCAAAGATGAAATTAAAAGCAAATTTACATCATGAAATACTTTGATTAGAATAAGGAGAAATGAATGCATGCAATTTGAAGAAACAACAAGAATTCACAGAATTTCTCAAATATTGGGTGTGCAGACACCTCAAAATAAACTTGAGAAATTCTGTGGGTCTACTCAAAGAAATGTTTTAATATTTCTGTATAGCTAAAACTAAGGATGATTTTTTTACCTAATCCTGAGGAAAACTGAGCTGTTCTGCTGTCAAATAAACACTAGGAGAGAAACATAAACTTCACCTACTGAGCCCATGGGAGTAACTAAAAAAGAAGGTCATACTCTTACAAATACCTGTAGCTAAGGCAAAATGAATACTTCACAGATAAAATAGGAGAGATATGCCAAGTGTATTAAGACATATTAGAGAACGAAATAGACACATCAATGGAAGTATAAAAAAGTCAGCAGCTAGCACGCATGAGATTCTACTTATCCTGCTTTCAAATTAACACATTGTCCCACCACAATTTCATGAAGCTGGCAGAAGACACAAAACCCAAGGGTCAGAGACAAAAAAAACCAAAAACAAAAACAAAAATAAAAACAAAATAAGCAAAAAAACAACAACAGAAAAACCTCAATGAGTATCTTATTTCTATTAATTCCTCTTGCACCCAAGTTTTAGGGGGGTTGATATGGAGTGGCCCAGGTGGTTGCTGGGCACCAGTGGGTCTGCATCACAGCTAAGGAGTCTTGAGCTAAAACCCAAACTTTTGTAATGGACTGTAGGCAGACCTACCAGACCTTTATGGCAAAGCAAGATATTATCTCTATTATGCTAGGCAGTAAACAGATCTGCCCTCTGCTCCAGAGGGAGACAATATCATTATCTTCCTAACTGTTTGCTATACAATATATTTGAAAATATATTCTAGGACAAAGGCCACCATGTCTCTCCTCACAATATGTTCAGAAATGAGGAAAACCCATGGAGAATTATCTCTGAACACACACAGATGCTCCAAGTTGCAGATTTTGATTTACAATTGCTCTGAATCTTACTCATACAACTCTGTGTAACAGGCTATAGAGTAGGTAGGATCTAGGATTTATTTAGCAACAATTAATAATTTTTACAAGCAACTCAGGATAGTTCAGCCAGTAATGTATAAATCCAAGGGTTAATTAGTTGAAATTATTTTTTAAAGGAAAAAATAATAGCTGGACAACCTTGATGAAAGAAATCAGTTGCTTTCTTATACACTAACAATGAAAACATACAAAGGAAAATTAGAGAATAGATTCCCTTTACTATAGCCCCAAGAAGCATAAGATAACTGGAAATAAAAAACCTAATCAAAGACATAAAGAATCTGTACTTGAAGAACTACAGAATACTCATAAAAGAAATTGAAGAAGACACAAAAAGATGGAAGAGCATTCCATGCTCATGGATTGGAAGGATAAACATTGTCAAAATGTTTATATTGCCTAGAGCCATCTATACTTTCAGTACCATCACAATCAAAATTCCATCAGCATTTTCCAAAGAGCTGGACAATCAATCCTAAAATTTGTATGGAACCAGAAAAGACTCCAAATTGCTAAGGAAATGTTGAAAAAGAAAACTTAAACTGGGGCATCACATTGCCTGACTTCAAGCTTTACTTCAAAGCTGTGATCACCAAGACAGCATGGTACTGGCACAAGACCAGTGGAAGAGAGTGGAGAGCCGAGATATGGACCCTCAACCCTATGGTCAAATAATCTTTGATGAAGCAGGAAAAATATTCAGTGGAGAAAAGTCTCTTCAATAAATGGTGCTGGGAAAATTGGACAGCTATGTGTCGAAGAATGAAACTCAACCATTCTCTGACACCATACACAAAGATAAACTCAAAATGAATAGAAGACCTCAAGGTGAGGCAGGAAACTATCAAAATCCTAGAGGAGGACATAGCTGGTCACCTCTTTGACATCGGCCACAGGAACTTCTTTCAAGATATGTCTCCAAAGGCAAAGGAAACAAAAGCAAAAATGAACTTTTGGGACTTCATCAAGATCAAAAGCTTCTGCACAGCAAAGAAAACAGTCATCAAAACAAAGAAGCAAACCACAGAATGGGAGAAGATAGTTGTAAATGACAGTACAGACAAAGGGCTGATATCCAAGATCTATAAAGAAGTCCTCAAACTCAACACACACAAAATAGATAATCATGTCAAAAAGTGGGCAGAAGATATGAACAGACACTTCTCCAAAGAAGACATATAAATGGCTAATAGACCCATGAAAAAATGTTCATCATCATTAGGCATGAGGGAGATTAAAATAAAAACCACATTGAGATACCACCTCACACCAGTTAGAATGGCCAAAATAAACAAGACAGTAAACAACAAGTGTTGGAGAGGATGTGGAGAAAGGGGTACCCTCTTACACTGTTGGTGGGAATGCAAGTTGGTGCAACCACTTTGGAAAACAGTGTGGACATTCCTTAAGAAATTAAAAATAGAGCTACCTTATGAGTCTGCAATTGCACTACTGGGTATTTTCCCCAAAGATACAGATGTAGTGAAAAGAAGGGCCATCTGTACCCCAATGTTCATAGCAGAAATGGCCACAGTCACCAAACTGTGGAAAGAACCAAGATGGCCTTCAATGGACAAATGAATAAAGAAGTTATGGTTCACATATAAAATGGAGCATTATGCCTCCATCAGAAAAGATGAATACCCAACTTTTGTATCAACATGGACGGGACTGGAATATATTATGTTGAGTGAAATAAGTCAAGTAGAGATCATCAATTATTATATGATTTCATTTACTGGTGGAGCATAAGGAATAACAAAGAGGACATTGGGAGATGGAGAGAAGTGAGCTGGGGAAAATCAGAGGGGGAGACAAACCATGAGAGACTGTGGACTCTGAAAGACAAACTGAGGGTTGGGGAGGGGGATGTGGGAGGTTGGGTGAGCCTGGTGGTGGGTATTGTGGATGGCACATATTGCATGGAGCACTGGGTGTGATGCATAAACAATGCATTTTGGAACACTGAAAAAAAAATTTTTAAAAAAAGAAAGAAAAATTTAGACATTCAAAAACATAGAAATTAGGGAAAGTATGTTATACAAAGATGTCACAAAGGATCATAGGAAAATTCTATATTTAACTAAATGATAAATATATGATTTTCTAGCAAACAGAAATATCTAATTTTTTAGCATTTAACTCTAATACTTCTGCAATAAACTTTGATACATGATGGAAGCATTGAATCTTTAAACATTAATTTACCAAATATCCCTAATATTTGATATCTCAAATATCAGGCATGTAAATTAATCTTTAATCTACTGACTTATATAAAGAATATACTAAAATAAAATAGCATAACACTAGAGATAGTAAAAAATGGTAAATAGATTTGATTTATCATTTTATTACTGTCCATTCTGTCCTAGGAAGTTGTGTAGGGCAACATTTATGAGTTTAGATCCAAGACAGTGTCTTCCTCAGTAAGGAAACTCACCCACCTCTAAATAGCTGAATGATTTGGGGCATATTACGTTACCTCTTAGCTTTTCTACATCTTAGTTTCTTCCACTATAAAATGAAGAATAATGATGGTACTTGCCTCTTGTCTGGATTAATGAGTTAATAATTATAAATGGTTAATACAGTACCCAGAACAAAGAAACCACACAGAAAGCGCTATTATTATTTCTTACCATTTTTAATTTAGCCACAGCAAAATGTGGCAAATACAGTTGATAACAAATATAACATATCCGAGATTCACACTGATAGGTTTAATTTGTGAGAAACTTATAAATCTTCAAGAAAAAACAAAGACCCAGGGGCATGTGGATGACTTATATAGTTAAGCATCTAACTTCAGCTCAGGTCATGATCTCAGGGTCCTAGGATTGAGCCCAGAGTCGGGCTCTGTGTTGAGAGGGGAATCTGCTTGTTTCCCTCCCTCTGCTCCTCCTCCCTGAACTCTCCCTCTCAATAAGTAAATAAGAAACTTAAAAAGAAAAAAAAAAAAACCTTAATGGAAAAATTGCTAAGACTCATAAGCAGGGAATAGACACACACCAAGGAAAAATAGTGTTAAAATATTTAATATTACTAACACTAAAAAATGAAAAGAGAAGCAATGAACTTTTTCTATCATATTGCAAAGAAATGAATAGAAAAGAATAGAAAAGAAAAAATGAATAGAAAAAACATGCATTAAAAACTCTCAAATATTGGGGCGCCTGGATGGCTCAGTGGATTGAAGCCTCTGCCTTCAGCTCAAGTCATGATCTCAGGGTCCTGGGATCGAGCCCCATATCGGGCTCTCTGCTCAGCAGGGAGCCTGCTTTCCCCTCTCTCTCTCTCTGCCTACTGCTCTGCCTACTTGTGACTTCTCTCTCTGTCAAATAAATAAATAAAATATTAAAAAAAAATAAACCTCCCAAATATTGCTGAAAGAATCAGTGTAGAAGCATATCAATTTCCTGGAGGAAATATGTCAATATAGATCAAATCCTTAAACCTTTTAAGAAGAAAACCCACCATTCTAAATGTATTCCAAAGATAAAATCAAATGTCTATAATGTTACATATACACATCAGAGTATTATTTATAACAGCAAAACATTAACAAGAACCTAAATGTCCCACCGGAGAGTAATGCTTATATCCATTACGGTGCATCTGGAAGATACCAGGCACAAGACTGGGTCAAGGGTGAGGCAAGACTGGTGCTCTGGGCACGTGATTTAAGGAATCGCCCATTCTCATGGCTAAGTGCCAATGCCGCACTTGCAAGCTCCCAAGAGTGAGCACCTCCTTAAGTTTTGCTACCAAGGGACTTTTTGGCCTCACCCTCAGCCAGATCTTAAATATAAAAATCATATGTAAAACCATGTTATAAAAGATTATCTAAGATTTGAATTTATATTTTTGTATATCTCTCACACAAAATTCAGATTTGATAGAAAGGCAGAAATAATATTAGGATAACTTTAGTCTAAGTCTTGTCTTCTTAATTATCCAACATTTAATTTCTTGCTATTATTTTTTTTTTACTATTTTGAGTAGTGTTATGATGACCCTCCTTGTGTATAGTTCTTTCTGTATATATTATTTGTTTTTATTGATTTCTTGGAATTGGGATTGTTAGTCGAAAAGAATGAACTTTTTTTTAATGTTATGTTAGTCAACAGACAGTACATTATTAGTTTTTGATATAGTGTTCCATGATTCATTGTTTGCGTATGACACCCAGTGCTCCATGCAATATCCTCCTTAATATCCATTACAGGGTTTACCCATTCCTCCTGCAAAACCCCTCAGTTTGACTCCCAGAATCCAAAGTCTGTCATGGTTCATCTTCCCCTCTGACTTCCCCCCTTTCATTTTCCCCTTCCTTCTCCTAATATCCTCCATGCTATTCCTTATGTTCCAAAAATAATTGAAACCATATGATAATTGACTTTCTCTGTTTGACTTATTTCACTTAGCATAATCCCCTGCAGTTCCATCCAGGTTGATGCAAATGGTAGGTATTCATCCTTTCTGATGGCTAAATAATATCCCATTGTATATATGAACCACAACTTCTTTTTCCATTCATCCATTCATTGAAGGGTATCTTGTCTCTTTCCACAGTTTGGCTATTGTGGACATTCCTGCTATGAACATTGGGGTACATATGGCCCTTCTTTTCACTACATCTGTGTCTTTGGAGTAAATATCCAGTACTGCAATTGCTGTGTCACAATGTAGCTCTATTTTTAACTTTTGAGGAACCTCCACCCTGTTTTCCAAAGTGGCTGTACCAACTTGCATTCCCACCAACAGTGTAAGGTCAACTAATCTTCGAAAAAGCAGGAAAAACTATGAACATTTTTAAGAGCCTTACTAAAAGTTGATGATCACTTTCCAGAAAGACTATATTCTTAAACCTCCAAGTGGGCAATGTAACTCTCTAAGGCCGCCAGATACGTCTCTCCCCTTCTACTGAAGCTCAAATGCATGATAAATTTGGATTATTTCTCTAACTCACCAACTACAGAAATTTCTGTCACGACAAGGACTTGATTGTATACATTTTAGTTCTTCTTTCTGTGCTGTGCATTTTTTTTAATTTTTAAAAATTTTTTTGACACAGAGAGAGAGATCGCAAGTAAGCAGAGAGGCAGGCAGAGAGAAAGGAAGGGAAGCAGGCTCCTGGCTGAGCAGAGAGCCCAATGTGGGGCTTGATCCCAGGACCCTGGGATCATGACCTGAGCCAAAGGCAGAGGCTTTAACTCACTGAGCCACACAGTCGCCCCCGTGCTTTGCATTTCTAACCCCCATTAAAAGCTTACTAGGCACTAGTTGACTGATAATATCTCAGATATATTTTTTCTGCCACAATTTTAGGCACTTCTTAAACCTATGAGATCCTTTTCTTCTCTTTCCTTTTATTTATTTATTTATTTATTTTTTTTAAATCTTCTGGTCGCAGCAATATGAATAGAGGCTGGCCAGAAGTCAAGGGAAGACAAAGGAGCCAGCTGGCTTCAGCAGCTCCTATAATTCTGTACAAATCACAGTGTGGAGAATGCTGGAAAATGGCGAATTAATGTAGATGGCCTTTCAGGAGAACTTCTCCCTCCAAAGACTGCTATCCTGGATTGCACTGCGCTGGGATGACATAGAAACCACTGCACAGGTACTACTGAGAATTTACTACGTTAAGCTTGGAGTGACAGGCCATTAAAATCCATTTGAAGAAGAAAAAGAAAATAGTTCTGACCCTTGTTTCCATTGTGAAGGCATTCCAGAAAAAGAGGGAACGTTCTGAAATGTTTGCCCGAGAATAGCACCAGTGTCCAAGGCGTCATGTTTGTATTCTCGGACCACATCTAAATTGGCCAAGGGATCCTCTATTAATCTTTTTATTTTCAGGCTTATATTAATGGGAATTTCCACCTAATGCATGATACCAGTGATCCAAGTCTCTGTGTAGGGCAGGTGTGAGTTCAGAAGCAATGACGTCACAGCCCAGACTTTCTTAGTTAAAGAGACATGAACTAAGAGCCCACATTAAGTACTTTCAGGCTTCCTGAGGGTGCTGGGTTGGCAACAGATGACAGTGAATTGCAGGAATATGGAGTGAGGGACAAACTGAACACACAAAAAATAGCATCATATTGTCATCTCAAATGCCTAGAAAGGGAAATCTGTTGTAAGGCTTTGATATTTGTTTTACTTCTCTGTTGTTTCCTCTACCTCTTTCTGTCTCTCACATTTAAACATTTTTAAGGAAACTTTTAATTAATCCAAGAGACGATGCCTGGGCTTTTAAAATGACAGGAAGTCACCAATCTTATTCTCTAATGAAGACTTACTAGCAGGCATATTTGCAATGGGACTCAGGTTTTATTGGTGAATTCTGTGATTTTTTTTTTTAAAGTCTGATATTTATCTAAGCAGTTGCCCCAGAGATTTACTTATGACTTTTCTATCAGTTAACATGACATGATATCTATAGTTATCAGTTTTGAAATTTAAGCTGCCAGCACCAAATAACTTATCATAGAATGTTCAGCCCTCTGTTACCAGTTATACTATTGAAAAAAAAGTTAGGTTTTAAAATCCAAAAAAATAATTCCGATAACAGAAACAAAATGAAGCAAGCTCAAGTGTTTCCTCCCTTTAGTACCTCAAGATCCAATGGGTCAGGCTTCCTTGGCACCTGCTATCCCCAGCTGTGGTGGCTACAGTCTGGCTATGGGATAATAGATTCATCAGAACTGTGCACCACCAGCTGTTCTGTGTTTCCATGTCTTGCCCTCAGGGTCCCCTTCTGATTTCAATTGACCCAGCTAGTTGTAGTGCAAGTGCTCTGAGCATGAATTATGAATGGCATGCCTTGCCCATCCATCAGCTGTACTCTGCAGGCCACCTATACATGTCAGAAGTAGGCCGGTTGCTCCTTGTTCAAACAGGTAGCTAATAACAGATCCAAAAAGGAGGGCATTCTCTGCCTTTATTTTTTTCAGTCCAGTTCTGCGCCTTCCATGTGCCCACCTCCAGTCCAGATAGCCCTAGCCAGTGAGGAAGTTTTGTAGTCAGAAATCTTCTAACAAACATAAAATGCAATGAGAGGAAAGAGTCAGAAGAAGTCTGAGTCTGAGTTCTACTTGAGGATGTGAGCACATTTATGCAATCTGGACCTGCATATTCATCTAATGAATTCAGTTTAGAAATTTGGCTTCTACAGCTACTTCCTAAAAGAGATGGAGTGCCAAGAGGGTAGCAGCTGAGAGGGGAGGGACAGAAGGCTGGAGAGTGGGCGAGACTAATTGGTCTTGTCACATAACACAGATTAGGTTATGTCTGCCTAAAACTAGGAGGGGGAAGGGATGTTTAATCACTGTGTATACCAAAAAGATATAAAGCCAAGCAGCCTCATAGAACCAGATGCAGGGATAGAAGCACAAGCTTCTTGACAAGGAAACAGGAAAAACTAAGTGCAAGAAAAAATAATTTAAAGGGACAACATTTGGCTCAACTAGATAAGGTAATTGAGAACCAGAATAGCAAAGTATAATCTGAGGAGAATTATGGTAATTTTTGATAATTTCCTAAGACCAGAACAGAAGTTTACCTTGCCAACTTAGTCAATTTTTTTTTTTAAGAGAATGAGAGAGTACTGAAGTTGTAAGGAATATCCTAGCTACAAAGATCATCTTTTCAAGGAAGCAGGAGTAAATATTTTAATACAAATAACTAATATAATTACTTATATATATAATAATAATAAAATATATATTTTAATACAAATAACTAATAACTAATATGGTTAACTGCTAATGATTCTTATCTGTCAATAGCATAAGGTATCTTAGAATCTCTGTCCCAGAATTACTATTATAATTCAAGTTCCTATGTGTTCTACAATGTAAAGCCACATTTTTAAAGACAGTACTCTGCAGCTCAAACTTAGAGAACGCAGGCTGAGCACTCTCTCATTTGTTCTCCTTACTTAAGGGACTCCTGCATATTGGCTAAATGAACAAAATTCCTAAAAGAATAAAGCTGATGCATTTTTTGGTCTACCCTTTCTTATCTGTTTTCCTGCCCCATTCCTTCCCTTCAGTGTCTCTGACTTTCTTCCTTCCTCAGATAGTTTGTGCCTTCTAGCAAATTCCAATTATTTTAATAAGAAAACATGAGGTGGAAAGAGAACATATTGACTTGTAACTATAAATTTTCTTCAGATTAATGTAGGTTCTTATGGCATAACCTTTTCCCTGGACTCTGGGACTCTGAATGAAACAGATATTTCCCACAGATCATTCTCTCTGTTGCCTCTGGCCTTGGACCACAGTTAAATCAGCCCCCTTGGTTTGTCTTACAGACCACAGCAGATATCCCAGACACCCCTCTTTATCAAACCCAGCTGTGAGCTAATAGCACCAAAACAGATTCCTGTCTCCTTTTTACTGTTGGGAAAACATACACCAGAATCATAGCTCCTATAAATGATGAGCCTGTTCTGCAACTTTAGTAAATAATCTGTGGCTTTATCATGGGAGGTTTTTACTTAATTGGTGGACCTGGTTTGTCATATTGCATTGAACTTAAAGAACTTAAAGCTTTTTTCTATTTTTTAAAAGGTTTTGGAGTCTTTTTTTCTACTCAATAAATCCTTTCCAATCTTTTCTTTCTTTTTAACTCACGGTTGCTGAGTATTCATTTCCTGTGAAATTATAATTAGTGATATTTCTAGAAAGAATAATATTGAATTTTGTAGTGCAACTTTCACACTCGAGTTCTCTGCAGATGTTTTTAGCAGGATGAATGATAAGGTACTATAATGACCGTGAAAGTAAAAATGCATCAACTTGTAAATGCTCAGAAATGGCTCACCTATGAGCTCAAACTGGAGCACGTTTCTATGAAAGGATATTGGCCAAGAAGCTCCAGCAAGGAAGATTATTATGTTTGCTTTTAGAAATAAAAGAAGGTAACTCTAGCTTCTAGCCTTACATTTATCGGGATCAGGGGATGAGAAGGAACGTGTAGAGAAAGGAAAGGATTCTGATGCTAATGTGGGAGAATACTGTGGGAGGGTATTGGGCCTTTCTATTAGTTACTGGAAAGTCCTAGGTTATGTCACAATAAAAAAAAAAAAAAAAACTTAAAAAGTGTAGCAAAGTATTGGAATTATTTTTTTTTGCAGACACTATGGCCAGACACTGATTTTTTTTCTCCCAATTTATTTATTTTCAGAAAAACAGTATTCATTATTTTTTCACCACACCCAGTGCTCCATGCAAGCTGTGCCCTCTATAATACCCACCACCTGGTACCCCAACCTCCCACCCCCCCGCCACTTCAAACCCCTCAGACTGTTTTTCAGAGTCCATAGTCTCTCATGGTTCACCTTCCCTTCCAATTTACCCAAATTCCCTACTCCTCTCTAACGCCCCTTGTCCTCCATGCTATTGGTTATGCTCCACAAATGAGTGAAACCATATGATAATTGACTCTGATTTTAAAGGCATCAGAGTTTTCTCAGAGATCTGAGATCAGGAGAAGTAAGCTTCTGTTTCCTTGTGGCCTTGTTGTCTACTAAGTTTGGGGAGGCAGTATTTGAATCAGTTGCATTCACAGTGCCAGGTGAGTGCAACACCAACAGCACTGAAAGCTTGTGACCTGTGCGGTCGATCAGACCTACAGTCATCTCTGGCATTAATCATGTAGAATTGTTTGTTTCATTTGCTGTTCTATTTGCAGCTCAAATGACATCTTTAGATTCCATTAAAATAAGCAAACAATGGGCTATGTCTTTTGATATTTATAAACAACAATGATTGTTGCTAATGTTATTGGCCACTTGTAATTGTGACAGTGAGGACTCTATCTACCTACCTAACCATTTTCTATGTATGTATCCATCTATCACTTCATTTCATCCTCATAATAATTTTATGAAAGTAGATATTATCTCTATAATAGTGAGAAAACTTATATTCAAGGGTTGAAAACTTACCTCACTCATAAAACAAGTAAAAGATAAACCAAGATTTGAACCCTCATCCTCATTATTTTTTACTATAAAGTCCATACAACTATATTGCTATCCTGCAATTTGAACTGGTTTTTGTGTTATTACATTGTCATGATTTGGGTCTACTAGGCAAAAGAAGCAGAAGTTACTAGAAATATTGGAATGAAATGAGCTGTCCTTTGTTTTACTGTTATTCACTTGCCATTTCTCCATTTCCCGTCATTCATTTGTGAATAGAGCCTTATCCAGGTAATTAAACCAGATAAATTACCAATTGAATCATGGGATTTTGCTTTGGTACATTCTGTTTGCCTAGCATTTGCATTATTCTCAGAGAAAATTTTATGAGTGCTCTGAGATCATCTTCCACAGCTGTATTTTGTACAACTGAGTTCCTGTTTTTATTTGTCTGAATAGAGAAAACTTTGGTTATGATAAAACTCGTAAGAGTAGCTAGGAATATTTCTCAAAGCAACAACCCAAATGATTGAGCCCAAGGCCTCCAAATCACGATTTTGTGATGATAGGGCATTGCATATTTTTTCAACATTGAATTTATCTAAAACCTATTCTTTATAAATTGCTTAAAGCAACTTATACATCAGCCACAGCAACTTCTTTAAGACATGTCTCCAAAGGCAAAGGAAACAAAAGCAAAAATGAACTTTTGGGACTTCATCAAGATCAAAAGCTTCTGCACAGCAAAGGAAACAGTCAACAAAACAAAGACACAACCCACGGAATGGGAGAAGATATTTGTAAATGACACTACAGACAAAGGGCTGATATCCAAGATCCATAAAGAAGTCTTCAAACTCAACACACACAAAACAGATAATCGCATCAAAAAATGGGCAGAAGACATGAACAGACACTTCTCCAAAGAAGACATATAAATGGCTAATAGACCCATGAAAAAATGTTCATCATCATTAAGCATGAGGGAGATTAAAATCAAAACCACATTGAGATACCACCGTACACTAGTTAGAATGGCCAAAATCAACAAGACAGTAAACAACAAGTGTTGGAGAGGATGTGGAGAAAGGAAACCCTCTTCCACTGTTGGTGGGAATGCAAGTTGGTGCAGCCACATTGGAAAACAGTGTGGAGATTCCTTAAGAAATTAAAAATAGAGCTACCCTATGACCCTGCAATTGCACTACTGGGTATTTACCCCAAAGATACAGATGTAATGAAAAGAAGGGCCATCTGTACCCCAATGTTCATAGCAGAAATGGCCACAGTTACCAAACTGTGGAAAGAACTAAGATGCCCTTCAACAGACGAATGGATAAAGAAGATATGGTCCACATATACAATGGAGTGTTATGCCTCCATCAGAAAGGATGAATACCCAACTTTTGTAGCAACATGGACGGGACCGGAAGAGATTATGCTGAGTGAAATAAGTCAAGCAGAAAGAGTCAATTATCATATGGTTTCACTTACTTGTGGTTCATAAGGAATAACATGGAGGACATTGGGAGATGGAGAGAAGTGAGATGGAAATCAGAGGGGGAGACAAAACACGAGAGACTCTGGACTATGGGAAACAAACTGACAGTTTTGGAAGAGAGGGGATGGGGGTTAGGAGGGCCTGGTGGTGGGTATTATGGAGGGCACATATTGCATGGAGCACTGGGTGTGGTGCATAAACAATGAATTTTGGAACACTGAAAAGAAATAAAATAAAATGGAAAAAAAGAAGAAGAAGAAAAATTAATTCACCTACAAAGCAGAGAATGTAGGAAGATTTAAGCCAAGATATTATTAGCGGTTTTTGTTCAGTAACTGGATTGCATTTTTTGTTGATCTGGAATTCTGAATTTTTATACAATGAACATGTATGGCTTTAAAAATTTTCAAAAGAGCAACAAAAATTTGTAAGAACTTAACATGCAGTAAGTTTGTCCTTGATGCACCAGCTTACAGAAAAGAAAAAAAAAAGCATCTTATAGAACAGACAAATTAACAAACATAATAATGGGGGGGCAAGTCAGCAAATAAGGTGTAAGGAAACAAAAAGAATACAGGTAGCTTAAATGGCAGGGTTAACTCCAAGTTTGCCTCTGAGCTCCCTGGACACCACCAGAATGTGGAAGCATAATGAATGACATTGTTCTCTTTGGAAAGCTTGTTTTAGGTGACACAATTGAGTGTATGTCAGCCCTATTATGAACTCCTCTTTATTTTCACATCTTTATTATGTCCATAATTATGTTCATATTAATTTCTCTTAAAAAAAAACTTAGGTGTGGCTCCAACTTTTATAATCAATCCCATATATTCCTGGAATTTGCAGTAACTGGGGAGTTGTTATACAATAAACATTCATTCTAGAATAAATAAATGAATTTAAGGTATGAAGCTATATAATTCTATTGGACCATCAATAATACTAAACCCACTAAATAAATAGTTGGAGATTAAGAAAAAAGAAATATAACCATCTATAAAATAGTGCAACTGAGCTGATGAGGAAAATTTGACTTACACTGAGAAGTGGAAGCAATCTATATCACTTCATATCTCAAAATCTGGCCATGTTCAGCTCTGCTTCTGTATACATAGGGTTCAAGTCTATGTATAGAATCGTCTTCAACATGTAATGGCACTGAGAATTCTTGAAGAAGTGACAGGATTAACATATTGAAGAAACTTTGCACCAATTGTTTTGTTTTCTTTTCCTTATTGACCAAATTTTTGCTTCCTCTTGGAGCAATATACCACAATTTCAAACTTCGCAGTTATCAAAAAATTATTTATAGTTCTGAAAATGTCTCCATCTAGAACTAGGTATCTCAGCTGGCCACTAAAGATAACATGAGATATATTTAGAGAGACCGCCTTTTGGCTATTTCCTACAGCTTTGCGGTTTTTGTTTGTTTGTTTGTTTGTTTTTAAAGTCAGAATTTTACTTGACACTGAGTTGTTACCAATCCAGATTCTAGCTGGCATTTTTGTAACCCTTGAACCATGAAATAAATCATAGTCTTGCTACATTAGAATCTAACACTTCAACGAAATGGTTTCTAGACTTTCCTGGTACACACTATTTTTTTTACATTTAATAACAACAACAAAATCTGTAACAATTTTCCATTTATTTATATCATTTTATAACACTTCTGAAATTAAAATATGTATTAACTTGTTTTTAATTTTTATTATGGATGTTTTCTGCAGAAAAAAATACTATTTGTTTATGGTTGAGAAGAAAATGACAGACAACAGGCATCCATGAAAAATCCAAAAAACACAGATATTAACTGGGATTCCTGGGATTAGATAAATCAGTTACTTGAAAGTAAGTCAATAATTTTCTGTGCAACAGTTTTAATAAACTTGTCTCCTAATTTCAAAATAACTGACTTTAAATTGTGTGTAATTGTATTTCATGTCTACTTCTTTTTAAGGACTATCATAAATTCATTGTCTTTTGTCACATGAAAAGATGTTCAACGTCACTCATCATCAGCTAAATATAAATCAAAATTACAATGCAGTATCACCTCATACATGTCAGAATGGCTAGAATTAACAACACAGGAGGGACGCCTGGGTGGCGCAGTTGGTTAAACGACTGCCTCTGGCTCAGGGCGTGATCCTGGAGTCCCGGGATCGAGTCCCACATCAGGCTCCCAGCTCCATGGGGAGTCTGCTTCTCCCTCTGACCTTCTCCTCGCTCATGCTCTCTCTCACTGTCTCTCTCTCTCAAATAAATAAAATAAAATCTTAAAAAAAAAAAAGAATTAACAACACAGGAGACAACAGATGTTGGTGAGGATGCGGAGAAAGGGGAACCCTTTTAACCTATTGGAAATGTGGATGGGTGCAGGCATTCTGGAAAACAAAAATTAAAAATAACGCTCCTGGGTGAGTCAGTTAAGGTCTGCCTTTGGCTCAGGTCATGATCCCAGGGTCCTGGGATTGAGCCTTGCATGAGGCTCCCTGCAGGGAGACTGTTTCTCTCTCTCCTCTGCCATTTCCTACCTCCACCCCCTCACTTGTGTTCTCTGACTCTTGCTATCTCTCTGTCAAATAAATAAATAAAATCTTTTAAATAATTAAAAATAGAACTTCTCTATGACCTAGCAATTGCACAATGAGGTATTTCCCCAAAGGATACAAGAATACTGATTTGAAGGGATACGTGGACCTGATGTTTATAGCAGTATTATCAACAATAGCTAAATAATGAAACAAACAAACAAACAAACAAACAAATGTCCATTGACTGATGAATGGATAAAAAAGTGTGGTATACATATACAACAGAATATTACTCAGCCATAAAAAAAGAATGAAATCTTGCCATTTACAACAATATGGATGTAGCTACTGTGTATTATGCTAATATGCTAATTATGCTAATAATGTGTATTATGCTAATAATAAGTCAGTTAGAGAAAAACAAATACCATATGATTTTGTTCATATGTGGAATTTAGGAAACAAAACAGGTGAACATAGGGGAAGGAAGAAAAAAATAGAGGGTGGTAAACCATAAAATAGATTCTTAACTATAGAAAACAAACTGAGGGTTGCTAGAGGGCAAATGGCAAGCAGGGTGGGTTAGATGGGTGATGGGTATTAAGGAGGGCACTTGTTGGGATGAGCACTGGATGTTATATCTAAGTGATGAATCACTAAATTCTACTCCTGAAACCAATAGGACACTATATGCTAACTACTAGAATGTAAATAAAAACTTGGGAAAAAAGAAATTAAATAAAAATTATTAATACACTTAAATATATCAACTGAACATGTGAATACAATCTTGGTTAATTTGGTGTCATACAAATAGGTGATGATTCAGTAGAAAACATGAAGCAATGTGGTGTATTCTTTGGAGCCAGAGTTGTTTCAGCATTCCCTTTGCACATAAGAAAACCAAGATTGTGGGTGGATATGTTGGACATTTCATTCCATTCTTGGAGAAATCCACGTACATACATGGTTTGGTGGGAGAGAAATCCGGATGCTGCTTACTACTTAATTGCTCTTTTATTTATAGTTTCTCAAAACTCCTCACTTTTCTTCTCTTTAAAATAAGGATAAAAACATCATCCTCAGATTTAAAAAATAATTTATAGGTATTTGATATACATATGATATATATGATATTTATTGCCTCATAAATTTATTAAGTATATTCAACTCTGTTATCTTTCTCTATATATTGAGTGAAAACTTTCTCTTTATCTTCCACTTCATCATTCCAAATATGTTCTTTGGAGCTACATTAAATAAGCCTTATTGAAAAAAAACCTGTCATAAGTTTATTCCCCATACAGTAAACAGAAATACAACTGTATTGGAACATGTCCCTCAAGTTCTGAAACTAAAAGAGTTTTTCATTCATTGTCAATGATAATGCTCTATGTCTGCTCCAGGCAAATAATATACCAGAAAAGTAGGCATATTTACTTGACATTTGTAGATGATGCAAAAATTATATCACAAGCACACATATCTGTGACTTAAAATGCATTTTTAGCATCATTATTTGATCATAAATAAAAGGGTAAATGTTTAAATGGGCAAAAAAAGATTCTAAGAAAGTCTGAATTTTTTTGTTGTTGTCCAGACACACTATCATGTATAAGAAGAGATGCCAGATTTGATTTATTTTGCCCAGTAAAACAGATTTAGGATAAATAAGGGGCTATTAGGGAGAGACAGCTTTCAACTATCTGCAAAAATTTCTTCACATTGACAGTTTCATGAGGGCAGGGGTCTGTCTTTCTGTCTTTGTTTCTTTGTTTCTTTCTTTCTTTCTTTTTTTAACGGTGAATCCTAAGCATTTAGCAGAATGCCTGGAAAAATAATAGTTAACTTACTAATAATAATTAAATAAATCAAAGAAAGATTTTAGAAGGAGAAGAGAACTTATCATTACTCCTTTTTTCTGCAAAAGATATGCTCCTATTCAGAGATACGTCAGGCTTGAAGATCAGCGGGAAGGTGCCTTCTAGGGAATCCCAAGATGACCATAATGATCTGTGTACCATACCATTCAGAATAACGGTTGTCAAACTTTTCCTGTAAAGGCCAGATAGTAAGTATTCCAGGTGCTGATGGCCAGACAACTATAGACCACTATACCACTCTGCTGGTACTGTACAAAAGCAGCCATAGAGAATAAGTAAACCAATTGGTATGACCGGATTTGACTCATGGGCAGGCACATCATAGTTTGCCAACCTATGATCTGGTTATGTATTATTCTGTCCCTACTTCCTTCATTTAGCAGTGTACTTTCTTAATTAAAATTACCTTATATTATTTTGTGATCACGTATAATTACAAAAAAATTACCTTTTGAGTCATTTTTAAGTATACATCACAGTGGCATTACGTACATTGACATTTTTGTATTACTATTGCTGCTATCCATCTCCAGACTTTTTATACCATCTCATACTGAAACTCGATATCCATTTAACAATTCCCCTTCTCCTTCCCCCTCCAGTCCCTGTAACGACTGCTCTACTTTCTGTCTCTATGAATCGGACTACTGCAGGTGCTTCATAGAAGTAGAATCATACAGTATTAGCCCCTTTGTGTCTGGCTTATTTCACTTAGCATAATGTCTTCAAGTTTCATCCATGTTGTAACATATGTCAGAATTTCATTGCTTTTTTAAGGCTTTATTTTTTAAAGCAGTTTTAGGTTCACAGCAAAACTGAGAGGGAGGTACAGAAATTTCCTATATATTCTTACCTCCTCATGTGCGTAACCTCCCTTATTGCCAAAATCCCCTGTCAGAGTGATACACTAGTTACATCTGATGAACCGACTTTCAACATACCATAATCATCTCAAGGCCATGTTTTACATTAGGGTTAAGTCTTGGTATTATACACCCAATGTGTTTGATGAATGTTTGGATGACATATCTATCATTTTAGTATTATATAGAGTATTTTTACTGCCCTAAAAATCCTGTGTCATACCTGTTCATTCCTCCCTCTCTCATTCCCCTCTGACTACTGATCTTTTTGCTCTATCCTTAGTTTTGCCTTTTCTAGAATGTCATATAGTTGGAATCATACATTATGTAGCCTTTGGGATTGGCTTTTTCACTTAGTAATATGCATGTGAGGTTACGTCATGGCTTTACATAGCTAGGTAGTTCATTTTATTTTAATGTTAATAACACTTTATTGACTGGATATATCACATTTTATTTACCCAGTCATCTACTGAAAAACATCTTGCTTGCTTCCAAGTTTGGGCGATTATAAATCAAGTGCGTATAAACATGTGTGCAGGTGTTTTATGTGGACATTCATTTTCAACTCTTTGGCCAGATTGTATAGTTAGAATATGTATAGTTTTGGTAAGAAACTGACAAACTCTTTTCCAAAGCAGCTGTGCCATTTCTCATTCCCTCCAGAAATGAATGAAAGCTCCTCTGGTTTCATATCCTCACTAACATTTGTTCTCCTCAGTGTTTAGATTCATTTTATATTAGATTCTAATAGGTGTCTAGTGGTATCTCACTGTTGTTTTAATTTGCATTTCCCTGATGACATGTGATATGTGTTGAGGATCATCATTTCATATGATTGCTTGCCTGACATCTATAAATATTCCTTGGAAAGGTATCTGTTAAGGTTTTTAGTCCATTTTTTAATCAGTTTTTTCTTATTGTTGAGTTTTAAGAATTCTTTGTGTATTCTGGATACAGTATTTTATCAGTTGTCTCTTTTGCAGATATTTTCTTGTCTGTGCCTTGTCTTCTCATTCTCTTGACCAGGCATTTTTAATACGATTTTATTTAAACGTTCTAATTATATCTCAAGGGTACTGTAAGAAATTGAGGGAAGAAAGCCCTCTGGTTAAGACTAGCTCCTCCTGAGCAAGTATGGAGATATCAGTGATAACAAGTAAAAGATCACAAATGGAAATAGAAGTCACAGGAATAAATTGAGGCTATAAAGTCCAAGCATCACATTTCCCTAATACTAACTCTGAAGATTTTTCTTAGGTACTTCAGTACTTTTACATGACTGCAAAAAGTTTATTGGGGTTCTGTTGCCTGGCAAGATGGAACAAGCACATTCTGCCACTGAACACATAATAAAACATGGACAGAATGCATGTGCAGCTATTTGAAAATTCTGAAAAGTAAATAGTAACAGGCAGATTGGGGTGGCAGGGTGCATAAATCACCAGTGAACTTACCTTCCCCCGACCCCGGTATCTCCAGACCTGGTTGCAATGTCATCTGAAACCCATAAGTGGGTATTCTCACAGAAAGAAAGAGTTCCAAGCGAAGCTGCCAACATGTAGGCTTGCAAGATGAGAAAGAGATCTAACGGTCAAAGGTAGTGGCATAAAACCCCCTGTGTTATTGTGGTTTTCTTTTCTTTTTTCTTTCCTCTCCCAGTCCTCTAGCAATCCAGTGCAACTGGTGATGGCAGGGGAAGCAACAGCATCCATGATGTCTAAGACAGTGAGGAAGTATAAGCTTCCTTACAAATCAGAGGAGATTAAACCCCATGAGAGTCGGGCAAGCACGTGCTGCTTTTTTTTTTTTTTTTTTTTTCTTGCAGCATCTCAGCTCAGGAAATGATTACAATTGCAGGAAGTACATAACAGAACTGGGAAAACAAAGCCCCAGTTTTCTGGCTGAACTTAAAAGAAGAGCCCCAGAGAGCCCAGAAGGTTCTAGGGAGGTCACATTAAAAAAAAAAAAAATGTTCGGACATTGACCAGAAAAAGTAGCTTATGCAGTTCTGGGAACACTCCCAAGATGCACATGTCTAGCTTTGCCACATAACAACATACCATCAACTTTGAGAACTGAACTGCCAAGTAGATCAGCACTCAGGACTCAGAATGTCTACAGGGTGGAACACATATAAAACAGATCCAAGTAATACTACAAAGGCACAGACAAGGGAAATGACATTAAGACTCCAACTCCCATAAGGCAGAACATGCAACTTGAAACCAACCTGATCACTTGTGTGCTGAAAGTTGTCAACATTCTTCAGAAGATGTAAGCAAGACCCAGATAATCGTAGCATAATATTCAAAATGTCTAAGATGCAATCCAAATTTGCACAGCATGTGAAGGACCAAGAAAACATCAATTTGTGTGAAAAGGCAATAAACAGATGCAAAATTCAGATGACATAGATGTTGGAATTACCTAACAAAGACTTTAAAGCAAATATCAAAGAAGTTTTCTAAGAAGTAAGGTCAGACAGACAGTATTAAAATGAATGAAAAGAGATAAGGCTCACCAAAGAAACAAAAGTTATAAATAAGAACCAGAGAATTGTAGAGAAGAAAAATTAAGTTTGGAACTCACTGGATGTACAGGACACTGGATGAAAAGACACTGGATGGAAAAGACAAAACAAAGAGTGAACTTGAAGACAGATGAATAAAAATTACCCAATATGAATGATGAAGAGGAAAAAGATTTTAAAATTAATGGCCAGAGTCTCATGGACTTCTGTATGATGACAGAAACTTTAAAATATGTGTCATTGAAGACACAAAGGGAGAGGAAAAAGAGCATTATTCTGGCTAATATTTAGAGAAATAAGAGCAAAAACTCCCCAAATTTGGAGAAAGACGTAATCTATGGATTGAAGATATGTAGTCCACACAGAGGTGTTTTATAATTAAACTTTTCAAAACTAAAGGAAAAAAAGTCTTTTAAAAAAAGGGAAAAATACACTAATATTTATAATGCAACAATTTGAATGCCTACATTCTTAAGAAAAAATCTGTTGTCCTACTGGAAAGAAGTAGGACAACAGATTTAAAATATTGGGAGGAAAAAAAGAACTTTATCTCATGCAAAAATATCCTCCATAAATGAAAGTGAAATAAAGAAATTAATAGATAAGGGAAAACTAAAAGAATTCATTGCCACCAAACCAAGATTAAAGGAATTTTCAAAGGAAGTTCATCAGAGAAAAGGAAATGATACAAGAGGGAAACAGATGGTAAAGAATGAAAAAATCACAACAGAATGTAAATAACTGAAGTAAATACAACATACCGCTCTTCTCTTGAATTCTTTAAAATATGTTTGACACCAGAAAGCAAAAATTATAATATTGTCAGATATGGTTTTCAGTGTAGGTAGATGCAATACATAACATTATTAATATAATAGAGTAGGAGGGATTTAAAGGGACCTAAGTGGTGGTAAGTTTCTACATTCTCCTTGAAGTAGTAAACTACTGATTGTAAGTTGACAGACAAAATTTAAGTATATATTTACTCACTAAAGCAACCACTGAAATCCCATACAAAGAAATAGAGTGAAAAATACAATAAAGTAAAACAGTGGTCAAATAACCCAAAAAAAGGCAATAAAGGAGATGCAGAAGAATGAATAAGAGAAGGAAGAAACAAAACCAAATACATGGTAGACCCAAGCCCCAACATATCAAGAATTACGTCCAACAAAAATGGTCTTAAAAAGCTAACTAAAAGAAATTATTAGAATGTATTTAAGAAGAGATGATCCAACTCTATGTGTGTACAAAAAGCCTCTGCAAATGTAATTATATAGGTAGGATGAAAGTAAAAGGATAGGAAAAAGTGTACCATACAAATATCAATGTAAAGAAAGTTGCAATGGCTGTGTTGCTATCAAACAAAATAGACTTCAGAGCAAATAAAACTATTAGAGGGGAAAAGGGAACATTATGTAATGATTAAGTAAACTTAGTAAGAACACATAACAATCCTAAATATTTATGCATCAGAAGTGAACTTCAAAATTCATGAAATAAAAAGTAACAGAACTGAAGGGAGAATTAGATAAACTCACAGTTGTAGTTGGCAATTTCATCACTCCCATCTCATTAAGTGATAAAAAACTTATCAAGGATAGAGAAAAACTGAAAAACATTATCAGTCAAGTAGACCTTTTTGATAGTTACAAAACCCACAGCCAACAATACCATAATACACATTTTTTTTAAAGGCACATGAAATATTGACCAAGATAGACAATATCCTGGGTGATAAAATAAATCTTAACAAATATAAAATGATTGATACCATAAGAAGTATGTTCTCTAATCATAGAATTAGGTTAGAAGTAGGTAACAGAAAACTAACAAAAACATTTTTAAACATTTGGATATTAAGTAAAATATTTCTAAATAATCCATGGGTCAAAGAGAAAATTTAAAGCTATATATATATATATATAGAGAGAGAGAGAGAGAGAGAGATTTGAACTTATCAAAATTTGTAAGAGGCAGCTAAAGCAATGCTAAGAAATACATTTATACAATTCAGTGCTTACATTGAAAAGAAAGTCTTCAACTTAATGATAAACTTCTACTTTTTAAAAAAAGAGCAAAATATATCAAGCAGAAAGAATAAAATAAAGAAGAAAAATCAATGAAATTGAAAACAATAAGCAATAGAGAGAAAAATCAATGAAATGACAGCAGTTTCTTTGAAAAAAAATCAATAAAGTTGATATACCTCTAGTAAGACTAACAAAGCACAAGACAAAAATTACCAATAAAGAAATAAAAGAAGTTATATCACTATAGACTGTGAAAACATTAAGAAGACCATGAAAGAATACCATAAAAATCTAGGCACATAACTTTGAGAACTTAAATACAAATCCTTGAAAACTACTAACTCCCAAAACTTTCCAAGTAGAAAGAGATAAGCAGACTCACCCTATAAATACTGAAGAAATTAAATTTGTTATTTTAAAACCTTCCAAAAAGGAAATCTCTGGGCTCAGTTTCCCTGGAGAATTTTACCATACATTTAAAGAAAAAGTAAAACCAATGCTGCACAATCTCTAAAAGAAAATAGAAAAGGATAAACCCCTCCTCAACCCAATTTAAGAAGCCAGCACCTCCCTGGGATAATTACATGAAAACCAACAGGAAGAGATAATTACAGACTAATATTCCTCATTAACAGATACAAAGGTCCTCAGCAAAATATAAACAATTCCAATCCAGCCATGTTTAAGAAAGAATAAACACCACAACCTATTGGAATTTATCCTGGGATAGCAAGACAATTTCAATATTCAAAAACCAACTGCTGTAATCTACCATGTTACAGTCTAAAAAGAAAAGTAACATGATTATTAATTGATGAAGAAAGAGCACTTGACAAAATTCCAAATTCATTCATGGTAAGAACTTTCAGTGAACTAGGAATAAATGGGACCTTTTCAACTTGATGAAGAGCATCTATAAAAAACCTACAGCTAATTTTGTACTTAGTGGTAAAAGACTGCTTTCCCACTAAGACTGAGAAGAAGGAAGGCCTTTCTACTCTCACCAGTCATAATCAATATTAAACTGGAAATCCTAATTCATTCAGTAAGGCAAGAAAAAAATTTAAAGCCATACAAATTAAAAAAGAAGAAATGAAACTGCCTTTATTCTCAGACATTATGACTGTATAGGTAGAAAAACCCAAGAAATTTTTTTTAACCTCCTAAAAGTCATGAATTTAACAAAAGCATAAGATAGATGGCAAACACAAAGATCAATCATATTTCTGTATCTAGTGAGCAATTAAATAATTAAAAATAATGTAGTAGAATATAGCTGCAATAAATGGAATACTTAAATGTAAATCTACTGAAGCTGTAGTGTATCTATCTATATACTATAAACTACAAAACACTGAATGACAGAAAACAAAGACCTAAATTAACAGAGAGACATTCTGTGGTCATTTGGTCATTGATAAGAAGAATGACACAGGAGCACCTGGCTGGCTCAGAAGGAGGAGCATGAACATGCCACTCTTGATCTCAGGGTCATGAGTTTGAGCCCACACTGGGTGTAGAGGTTACTTAAATCATCTTTTTTTATTTTTATTTTTTAATTTTTTTAAAAGATGTTATTTATTTATTTATTTGATAGAGAGAGATCACAAGTAGGCAGAGAGGCAGGCAGAGAGAGAGAGGAGGAAGCAGACTCTCTGCTGTGCAGAGAGCCCGATGCGGGGCTCGATCCCAGGACCCTGGGATCATGACCTGAGCCGAAGGCAGAGGCTCAACCCACTGAGCCACACAGGTGCCCCTAGAATTTCTTTATTCTAGATCCCTGTCCAATAAATCACCTTCAAGTAAATTCATTGTTAAGTCTTCTGTTCCAAATCTATTACATGGGTATAATAATACCTGACCCAACTTACTGGAAAGTGTGGGTCTCAACTTTTTTTGGTCTCAGTTTCCATTAAGAACTTAAGAACTTCTTCAATTTCTTTCATGAGTGTTCTGTAGTTCCTCAAGTACAGATCCTTTACCTCTTTAGTTAGGTTTATTCCCAGGTATCTTATGGTTCTTGGTGCTATAGTAAATGGAATCGATTCTCTAATTTCCCTTTCTGTATTTTCATTGTTAGTGTATAAGAAAGCCACTGATTTCTGCACATTGACTTTGTATCCTGCCACGTTGCTGAATTGCTGTATGAGTTCTAGTAGTTTGGGGGTGGAGTCTTTTGGATTTTCCATATAAAGAATCATGTCATCTGCGAAGAGAGAGAGTTTGACTTCTTCATTACCAATTTGGATACCTTTTATTTCTCTCTGTTGTCTGATTGCTGTTGCTAGGACTTCTAATACTATGTTGAACAAGAGTGGTGAAAGTGGGCATCCTTGTCTTGTTCCTGATCTCAATGGGAAGGCTGCAAGCTTTTTCCCATTGAGGATGATATTTGCTGTGGGTCTTTCATAGATAGATTTGATGAGGTTCAGGAATGTTCCCTCTATCCCTATACTTTGAAGCGTTTTAATCAGGAACGGATGCTGGATTTTGTCAAATGCTTTTTCTGCATCAATTGAGAGGACCATTTGGTTCTTCTCTCTTCTCATATTAATTTGCTGTATCACATTGATTGATTTGCGAATGTTGAACCATGCTCTTGGATCGGAAGAATAAACATTGTTAAAATGTCTATACTGCCTAGAGCAATCTATACTTTTAATGCCATTCCGATCAAAATTCCACCGGCATTCTTCAAAGAGCTGGAGCAAATAATCCTAAAATTTGTATGGAATCAGAAGAGACTCCGAATCGCTAAGGAAATGTTGAAAAACAAAAATAAAGCTGGCGGCATCACCTTACCTGATTTTAAGCTTTATTACAAAGCTGTGATCACCAAGACAGCATGGTACTGGCATAAAAACAGACACATAGACCAGTGGAACAGAGTAGAGAGCCCAGATATGGACCCTCAACTCTATGGTCAATTAATCTTTGACAAAACAGGAAAAATATACAGTGGAAAAAAGGCAGTCTCTTCAATAAATGGTGCTGGGAAAACTGGACAGCTATATGTAGAAGAATGAAACTCGACCATTCTCTTACACCGTACACAAAGATCAACTCAAAATGGATAAAAGACCTCAACGTGAGACAGGAATCCATCAGAATCCTAGAGGAGAACATAGGCAGTAATCTCTTTGATATCAGCCACAGCAACTTCTTTCAAGATACGTCTCCAAAGGCAAAGGAAACAAAAGCGAAAATAAACTTCTGGGACTTCATCAAAATCAAAAGCTTCTGCACAGCAAAGGAAACAGTCAAAAAAAACAAAGAGGCAACCCACGGAATGGAAGAAGATATTTGCAAATGACAGTACAGACAAAAGGTTGATATCCAGGATCTATAATGAACTCCTCAAACTCAACCCACACGAAACAGGCAAAAAATGGGCAGAAGATATGAACAGACACTTCTCCAATCAAGACATACAAATGGCTGTCAGACACATGATAAAATGCTCATCATCATTAGCCCTCAGGGAGATTCAAATTAAAACCACATTGAGATATCACCTTACACCAGTTAGAATGGCCAAAATTAACAAAATAGGAAACAACATGTGTTGGAGAGGATGTGGAGAAAGGGGAACCCTCTTCCACTGTTGGTGGGAATGCAAGTTGGTGCAGCCTCTTTGGAGAACAGTGTGGAGATTCCTCAAGAAATTAAAAATAGAGCTTCCCTACGACCCTGCAATTGCACTCCTGGGTATTTACCCCAAAGATACAGATGTCGTGAAAAGAAGGGCCATCTGTACCCCAATGTTTATAGCAGCAATGGCCACAGTCGCCAAACTATGGAAAGAACCAAGATGCCCTTCAACGGATGAATGGATAAGGAAGATGTAGTCCATATACACTATGGAGTATTATGCCTCCATCAGAAAGGATGAATACCCAACTTTTGTAGCAACATGGACGGGACTGGAAGAGATTATGCTGAGTGAAATAAGTCAAGCAGAGAGAGTCAATTATCATATGGTTTCACTTATTTGTGGAGCATAACAAATAGCATGGAGGACAAGGGGCGTTAGAGAGGAGTAGGGAATTTGGGTAAATTGGAAGGGGAGGTGAACCATGAGAGACTATGGACTCTGAAAAACAATCTGAGGGGTTTGAAGTGGCGGGGGGGTGGAAGGTTGGGGTACCAGGTGGTGGGTATTATAGAGGGCACGGCTTGCATGGAACACTGGGTGTGGTGAAAAAATAATGAATAATGTTTTTCTGAAAATAAATAAATTGAAAAAAATATTTTAAAAAATTAGAAACAGATGTAATAAAAAAAGAACTTAAGAACTTAAGAACTGTTAAGAATGTCAAAAAATTTTCATTTATATGAGTTATGTTTAATCTTATAATTTTAGAAATTAAAATGAAGAACACATAGCAATATCTGTTAACTCATTTTAAAATAACAATGACATGGTGAGTGCTGTGAAGTGTGTAAACCTGGCGATTCACAGATCTGTACCCCTGGGGCTAATTAAGACATTATATGTTTATTAAAAAAATTTAAAAATTAGAAAAAATTTAAAAAATAACAACGACAAACTCATGACATAGTAACACAAATAATATCTTAATAAAAACTACTTTCTAGGGCACCTGGGTGGCTCAGTCAGTTAAAGGGCTGCTTTTGGCTCCATGATCCTAGGGTCCTGGGATCAAGTCCTGCATCGGGCTCCTACTCGGCAGAGAGCCTGCTTCTCCCTCTCCCTCTGCCTGCCTCTCTGCCTGTTCATGCTCTCTGACTGTCAAATAAATAAATAAAATCTTTATTTAAAAAACTGTTTTCCAAATAAAAGAAAGTAGAAGAATAGAATTGTTTTAAATATTTTCAAATCTCTCAATGTACAGCTTAATGGAAGACAGCTACATTCTTACCATAGCTTCTTATCTCTGGGGTCTCTGGGATCTCAGACTATGCTTTAGGAGCACTGCTTTACAGAAGAGGAGGAAAAAATAACCAGCGGATTTTTATATACAAGTTAAAATGTTTTAAACTGGTGTGTGTTGTAGATTCATAAACAGAACTGAAAGTCATTCATTTCTATATGAATGAGAACACATGAAAATTATCTTCACCCAAAAAACTAAAGTTTTCTTTGACCCCAAATCCCATATGCTTTCATTATGCCACATTGCCTCTCAAATGCCTTGCTAATTTTGCTTATTTTGCCGCCCTTTAGACTGTATTGAAAGATATATTCAACACTTCTAGAATCATTAGATATTTTTTACAGGCTAAAAAAATGCTATTCTTTTTTTTTATTGTGTTATGTTAGTCACTGTAAAATGTATCATTATTTTTCAATGCAGTGTTCTAACATTCATTGTTTATGTACACCCAGTGCTCCATGCAATATGTGCCCTCCTTAATACCCACCACCAGGCTCACCCATCCCCCTTCTCCCCCTTCCTTCTAAAATCCTATTTGTTTCTTGGAGTCCGCAGTCTTATTTAGCTTGTTGTTTTCTCATTTTCCTCTTATTTTTCCCCTAAATTAATGTCTTCCCAAATATTGTCTGAATTTTTCTGAATAACAACAGCTGTTCATTCTCAGGTTGGCTATGACCCCAAAGCAGCAATGGCACCAAGCCAATGTTCTCTCCTTGACAGCATCAAGAAAATTAACATTTTCTGGATTTTGCTTACTGCTAGATCTTCTTCGTATTTTAAATCACAGGAAATGTTAGAAGAGTGAAGTTAAATGAAAATAGTACACCTTCTGGGCTTTTTGCTTTGGCATATTTAAAATACTGGAATGTTCCAAAGGCCATTAATAAAGAATATATCTGAAAAAAATAATATGTCAGAAGGTTAATATATATTATAAATTTAAAGTATTTGAAATGTCTTTGAGCAACAGTTTTATTTATTCTTTATATTCTTTATATGGTAACATGTTGATGTGAGGATTGTATGGAATTGTTGCAAATATTTCTCATCAAAGGAAAGGGAGATTTCACACACTTCTTAAGTAGCCCACTGTAATACTTTTTGCTATATAACCCAGCACCTCAAGATGTATTTATTTAGCTTATGACTCCATGGGCCAACAACTTAGGCTAAGCTCAAATGACTGGTTCTTCTGGGCTCAGCTGGCCTTATGCATCTCCAGTCAGCTAGGTAACTCATTTCTGCAAGACAAGGTATTATCCCCAAGCATGGTAGCCCACACACTGGATAGTCAGAATTTTGAAACAACAACAAAACAGAAAATTGAGATTCTCTTGAAGCCTGGACTTAGAATTTGTACACTGTCACTTATGTCCCAGTCTCTTGGCCAGAGCTAGTCTCTTGGCCAGAGCAATCTTCAATCAAGAATGAAAGTGTAGAGGAGTAAAATCCATCTCTTGATGGGAAAAAAAAATAATAAACTACTGCTAAGTAACATGGTAAGGGTATGTTTATAGGAAAAACCATAATATAGCCAGTTTTTCAAGCAGTCTGCCATACCCATTTTATGAGATCCAGAAAGCTACTCTGTGTCAATTTTCAGCACAAAAAAGAGATCATGACGATCTGGAGGCAAAAATAAGAAAATGTAGGGAAAATATCTAAATATACAAGGAGAGACACTTCTGCTGGTGGTGACAGAAAGAGATGGAAGAAGCTAAGTGTTAAGGAAAATAAACATCACTTTGATCTCCATTGTGTAGTTACATAGGGTATAACTAGGAGTAATGGAGAGTGAAATTGAGAAAAAGAAAACTTGGGCAGAATTCTATGCAAGTTCTAAGAGCAAACATTATTATTCTACAGAATAATCTTGCAGACTAAGCAATGTATTGTGCATTGCATACATACTTGGAGAAAACTTGTAAAACCACACTTTTTAATTCCACAAGGAAGAAATTTTCTCTATATACTGTGTGTGTTTCACCTTCTCCCATTCTGTACATATCTGCTGATGTCACCAGTTTTCACAGTATGTTACCCCTTCCCCCTCCATTTCACAGTCTGTGGACAGACCCTTATCAAATCATACCTGGTATGCATCCCAGTTGGCCACCTTGCTTCTGTCGTTTCTCTTTCCTACAGCAACACTGAGAACTGAATTCTAAAAATATCATCTTGGAATTATACTCTTCTGAACAATTTAGTGTTTTGTTTAAAATTACCATTGTCAGACAATGATCATTAATTCAGCTCCTGTCATGTGCTAGGTGCTAGATGAAAATTAGTTTGTCGTATAAAATATCATCAATTTCTAATTGAATAGTGTCTTTTTAGCCATGCCAAAGAAGTCCCTCATCTGTTACTGAATTGAATCTCTGGGATTGGCTAAGGAGTTGTTGTTCTCTCCCTTCTATACATGTGGAAACTAAAGCACTGTAGAGTAAATGGAAGTGGACATAGCCAGTTATGGGTCCAATCCCCCAAATTAGAAATGCAAACAACCACCAAAAATATTAAACAAAAATATTAAAACTGTAAGGTCCGGGGAAGAGATGTAAAGTCTGTCTTATACTATTTGTTCTGCTTGAGCTGGTCAAAATTGGATCTTCTAAATCACCCCTCACTTAAAAAATAATTATGAACTGGGGTGCCTGGGTGGCTCAGTTGGTTAAGTGTCCAATTCTTGGTGTCAGCTCAGGTACTGATCTTAGGGTCCTGGGCTTGAGCCCCTTGGATCCCCAGGAAGGAGTCTGCTTGAGATTCTCTCCCTTTCCCTCTTCCTCCCCCACTGCTTCTCCTACTACTCATGCTCTTTCTCTAATAAATATATAAATGAAATCTTAAAAAAAAATACTTACGAACATGGACCATCCTCCTTTTGAAAATGTGTCCTTCCTTCTGCAGCTTTTTCTTCTCTTCAAAATGGTCTTTCACATGCACCTCCACCAAGGAATTTCCTAGCGAATCCTTGGTTATAAAATATTTCACATTTATAGATTGCATTAAGAAAAAAATACTATAGATTTTATTTTAACTTCACATGTGGTTCACGTGAGTGGTCATGTTTATTCCACTCTTCGGATAGATAAAGTTAAGGGACTCCCAAGGATCCTAGCTAGCTAGTATTATCATTGGAGAAACCAGGGAATTTCCTTCTATAGGTCACTGGCTCTAATCAGTCATTATAGTTTCCCCTTAGTGCCCATGAATGTTGCTATACATCATGGCACATTCCTTCTGTTTATAGACCTTTTATTGGAGCATGCTCCCTCATCCCCTGTTATGGGCTGAATTGTGTTCTCACTCTTCATATGTCAAAGTCCTAACCCTCAGTACCTCAATGTGACCATATTTAGAGATAAGCTCTTTAAAGATATGATCAGGTTAAAATGAGGTCCTTAGGGTGGAACCCTAATCTGATATGACTGATGTCCTTATAGGAAGAGGGGAAGACATCAGGGATGTGCATGTTAGGAGAACACAGGGAGAAGGCCAACATCGTCAAGCCAAGAAGTAAGATCTTAAGAGAAACCAAACCTTCCCACACCTTCATCTTGGACTTCTGGACTCCAGAACTGTAAAGAAATACATTTCTGTTATTTAAGGCATCTAGTCAATGGTAGTTTGTTATGGCAGCCTGAATAGACTCATACACCACCTTAAACCTTATGCTGTGGTGATGTATCCCACTCCTTAAATATGATTATCTACTCTTACAAGAGGACTGTTCTCATTTCCTGAAGATTTTATCTCAGCATAAAAGTTTGAGGGCTTTCCAGGATCTTCAGAAAAAAGAAAGAAAATATATATATAAGCCTTTGCTACAATATTCTTTCTTCAAGAAAAATCCATCAATTGATCTCTGCACTAAATAGATCAATTGTTAGAGGCTTTCCAATAAGGAAAGGGAAAAAAATAAAAAGGAAATTTGATCAAAAGAATGTTATTTTATATGCCTTTCCTGTGGATCAAGGCTCTCAGATCACCAGAGATAAAATCTTAGGTGTCTTTTCAATATTTAAATGCTTATTGGGATCTGGGAAAGCGTTGGTGAAGAGGACTGCATCTGCTATGTGACCACAGTAATGAAGTGTATTTCTGAAATAGAATTTGTTCCTTCCTGCCTGTGCATCTTTTCTCCTTCATCCTGGAAGCACACAGCCCCGCCAGCAGGTTAGTCTCCAAATTAAGGACAGAATATGCATGGCGAAATGCTAAGCCATGCCAGATAAAGCCTCTTTGGTTCTCCTGTTTTCTACCAGTATCTTTATTGTTTCCCGATCATGTTTGAAATGCAATATTGACTTCTTTTTCTAGTCTTGAAGGACTTGGTCATTCTCCTGGAAGAAAGAGTTTTAGAAATACAGGGAACAGATGAGACATGGTGTAATGGCTCTTACAGTATCAGAGCTCTGGCAAGGGATTATAGGGGAAATAACTCAAACCAATGCCATTCACACCTGCCAGATTTTTGGTCAAGTAATGTGCCAAATGTTTGACAGAATAGTGATGAATGAACAATGAGAATGTTTAGAAATATTAAAAACTGCTTTATTTTGGGAACTGTTCAGTGAACAGACAAAACATAACTTGAGAGATTAGAGCTATAGTTCAGGAAAAAGAAAATCATTTAGCTACTGCTCCTCAGGCAAATATCAGTAGTACAATAGATAGAAGACGGGTACATTCTCTCTTGGGAACCTATGGAATTCTGGGCCTGTCTGGAATGCGTTTCTAATCTGATGTGATACTAAGTTCCTTTTTAGAATTGTGTAGGAACAAAAATCACTTCAGAGGACTGAATCCATATGAGTGCTCTTTCGATCAAACTCCGCAGGAACTGGCCAAAGTAAATCCTGTATTTTCTTCTTGCAATACACAATTTCCTCTCATGTGACCTTAGAATTGAAATGAACTTCTAGACTGAGTAGGAATCAGGACCAGAGACACCCCTCTTCACAACTTAGAATCAAATCCCAGATTTCCCCAAGAACCAAACAAGCCTCTAAGGCTGGTGGATAGAGGTGGGTTGGAGGTAAAGCACATCCTTCAACCTATGCCAAAGCTGGAAAAAATCCTTAATCAAGAATTCCTCCTACAAATACCTATATATTTACTTTTCTATGCTGTATTACTCCTAAGCCCCAGAATGGCTCAACACTTGTCAGCTGAATTCACTTCTTTGCCCTTCATGGTTATCTTGTGGAAGGTAACAGATAAGAAGGCATACCACACCTCCCATCTGAAATCTAGCATTCTTTCCGCTCTCTGCACCTCATCAATATGGAGAAGACCAAGGTGTCAGAGGGAGGATTATGATCTGAAGGGGAGGAAAATATGGAGCTTGCCCTCTCTGCCTTAAAGCTTCAAAGTGCATATAAATAATTCAAAACATAGATTATTAACTTGTTCATAAAGTTAACTTTTAATAGAAATCCAGTATGCCAGTATAAATGAAAGAACTTTTTCTCAAAGAGAATCAGGAAACTTGGAAAACATAGTTATATTTTCAGATTTATTTTCAGCAAAGAACTTTTAAATCTTTGTAGTTGTTTTTTATTATAAAAGGAAGCCATGTTCCTTATATAAAACAACATTTGAGAAAATACAGAAGAATATACAAAACATATGCTTTTCTCCCTTTCCTCTGCTCTCTTCCTTTGAATTCAATTCTCTAAAGATAAGAACTTTCAACAATCTGTTGTATAGCCTTATGCAAATGTTTGTGAGTTTACAAATACATATCCGTACACACTCAAATTACAATAGTTAGATTATACAACAGAGAACATCCTATTACCCTTTCACTTAGTAATTTACCATGGACCTTTTCTAAAACAGAATATGTAGATCTACTTTATTATTTTAACCACTGCATAATATTTCAGTACATGGATGGTAACAAAACTTATTTAACCAATCCCTAAAAATGAAAATTTAGTTTTTTCCAAATTTATGCAGTTAAAAGAACATAAATACTGTGCCTATGCATGCGCACATTCATTCCATGCTGTTTTCTCCTACAGTGCTTATTCTTAAAATTGGAATCCATAGTTAGAGGGGTACTACAATTATTGACAAAATATTGACATATGTCGACAAATTGCTCCCAAAAAGTTTGCACTGAACTCATTTACAATCCAAAGAATACTGTATAAAAGTACCCATTGCTTTCATTGTTACCCACACAGGATAGTAACAGTCATTTTGTCTTTTGTTAGTCAGATAGTCACTTTGATTTGCATTAGTCACTTTGATTTTGTTAGTCACTTTGATTTGTGTTTGTTCCACAAAAAAATGAACATATTTTATTTGATATTGTGCCTTTATATCTCCAGTTCCGGGATTTGCCTGTGAATACCCTTTGGCCATTTAGAAAAAGTGCTTTTTCTTTATCCCATTAAAATGTAAAAGAGAGCTCCTTTTATTTGAAGGATGTTAGGTTATTTTATGTGCTATAGTTGTGAATATATTTTGTTAATACTTTGGGGGTCTTTCTGTTCATGTAGAAATCTTAAACTAGCATGTATTAAATTCGAGACAGTTTTCTTCATTGTGACTTCCAGATTTTGTGTCAGGTTTAGGAAATTCTTCCAAGATTGTAATAATATTCAGTTACATCTCATCCCAATATTTCTATGATTTCATTTTTAAAAAGACATTTGATAATTTAACTCATCCGGAATTCATTCAAGTGTTAAGCTTTGAGGTAGGGATCCATTTTTTTTTTTAATAGCTATGTCACTGTTCAAAACATCAGTGATTGAGAATAATCATTTCCCAGGAATTTGCAATGCCGTCTTTCTCACAAGTGAATTCCAATAAAGTTCTTAACCTATTTATTCGTTAGTCTATACCACTGGATTATCTATTCTTTTGCTGGTACCATATCATTTTAATTATAAGAACTTTATAAGAACTTTAAAAACCATAAGTGACTCTTAATCTCACGAAACAAACTGTGGGTTGCTGGGGGGAGGGGGGTTGGGAGAAGGGGGTATTGGGGAGGGTATGTGCTTTTGGGTAAATTGGAAGGGGAGGTGAACCATGAGAGACTATGGACTCTGAAAAACAATCTGAGGGGTTTGAAGTGGCAGGGGGGTGGGAGGTTGGGGTACCAGGTGGTGGGTATTATAGAGGGCACGGCTTGCATGGAGCAGTGGGTGTGGTGAAAAAATAATGAATAATGTTTTTCTGAAAATAAATAAATTGAAAAAAAAATAAATAAATAAAAAACCAATATGAATATTTCCTCCTGACTAGTCTTTCTTTCCAGAATCTCTCATCTAAGTTCAGATATTTGTACATCTAGATGAAATTTTTGAAGTTTAAAGAAAACTATGTTATGATTCACACTGGGATTTCTTTTACTTTATTGATTAAGATGAATTTATATTCTTAAATTTTCCTATGAAAGAATAAAGACTGTCTCCATTTTTAAAAGACATTATTTCTCACACTTGTAGTTCATCATTTTTTTAAAAAAACAGGTACTGCATATTTTTTTCTATTTTTCTAGGGGGTTTTGTTGTTATTATTTCTTTAACTGGAATATATTTATTCCATCATCTTTGCTACCTGCTCATTGACATTTGTAAAGTAATTTTTAAATAGTCCTCAACTAAACTTTTAATATGCAGTCAATACTGGGTTCTTGCCTCCTCCAGGCATGCAGTCATAATATAATTTGCAAAAAATCTACCTTCCTTGAATGTAAAGTCCAAGAGTGCAGCACATCCATCTTTCCATGGCAGAATATCCTAAGAGCCATATTATATGGCTGACACCTAATAGGCTTTCAATCAATATTTGTGGAATAGAATGGATGAAATAATGTGTTCCCCTTCGTAGCAATATTTTACAAGTTTCTTCATTAATCTTAAACACTACCAATTATAGTGGGTATCGCTGTTATATTTCTGACTTTAATTGTAATACCTCAGCTGCCTCATTCTTTATCATGACACTTTTAGTTGGCATACATATTTTTTCATGTGAAGGAAATTTCTATTTATTTCTATTTCTCTAAGAGTTTTTCTTCTTGAAACAGGAATGGGTAATGAAATTTTTCAAATGTCATATCAGCATATGTTGAAACCATCATTTGTTTTTTTTTTCTCCTTTAACTTATTAATGTGCTGAATATTAGTAATGCATTTTTAAATATTGAATCAGTTTGCATTTCTGGACTTAATCCCAATTGGCCATGGTGAATTATTCCTTTAATGTACTGCTGGATTCTATTTGCTAATATTTTATTTAGGAATTGCATCAATATTTCTAAGTAAGATTGGTCTTTAGTTTTCTTAGTTTTCTTTTTTTTTTTTTTTTTAGATCAGCATTATGGGCTTATAATAGAAATCAGAAAGGAGTCAGTTTGCTTTCTTTGTGCTACAGAACATTTCAAGTTGTAGCCAATCAATTCTGATTTGAAGGTCTCCTTCCCCCAATTCTGTTAGTCTGAAGAAATGTTGACTTTGATCCCTCTAGTGGAAATCCTCCCTTTCCAGGTTTGAGGTTCATTCTACTCTCTGGACTTTCCAAGTTTGTCAGTGTGTTTGTAGCCCCTACCCACCCTCAACCAGAAAGCTTCTAGAATTACTGTGCGTGTGTGTGTCCTAGATAGATACGTACTGAGTACTTGAGAATCTTGTCCATCCTTGTTTAGAACAAATTTGAATTTCATCATGTGATTCTCCTTTCTGTGTGCCACATGTTTATTTTTATCACTCTTGTAGGTATAAACACTATTAAAGGTATTGATTAAACACTATGCTTTTGATATCACTAAACATTTAAAGAGATTTCCATTGGCTAAGATTATCATTCAGCTTCAATACTTTTACTTGAATAATTTTGAAGCACTATCATTTGAGAGAGAAGTGCAAGATAAAATCAGAGTCGGGGGGTTCCAAAAGGTTACCTCTAGTAGGTTGCTCAAAATCTGACATCATTGCAATTTCTAGAGACACTGTTAAATAGAACAGAATGTTTAAATGTATGGTTTGGGACAAACTCCTCTATACAGCATCCAACAGTTAGGGTGATGCTGACTTCTGGTATTTCATTATGCCAGAAAGCATAATGATGTGTTACTAAGTATCAAAATAGCAGTGTTTTTGTTGCTATAATACTATTTTGATTTTTTTTTTGCAAATCCGAAATCTAGATCATTTCTGCTTTAAAATACCTCTTGATAATTATATGTTACATTAAGTTTTCAACTGGAAATAAAAGTATATTCCTTCAAAACATCCTTCATTGTTTAAAACACTTCCAGAGCATCTTACTGTTTTTATTCCAAGTACTTGTATTATCAATGAAGTTGAACATATTATACGTATTGTCTCTTTCTGTATTTTTGTGAGACGGTTTTGGAAGTTTTCTATATTTGGAAGATCCCAAAGGGTTTTAAGGAGGATGGGAGAAGCCCCTGGAAGGAAGATTGGAAAGAACAATGTGGAGAAGGTATGAGAGGAAGGCTCCAGGACCCTAATCAAGCCACGCCCCTGAGGCTCGATCATCTCTTTCCCCTAGAACTACATTCTGCTACTCTCAATTTTTTCCCTTGGGACCAGATCTAATTTCTAGGTTTTCCCCTTCCAATGATAATTTATTTTAACCAGGGATTTCTTTTTAGTCCCTGAGTTGTACTCAGGCATGAAAGACAGAAGAGATTCAGCCCTGGACCCCGTTTTTTCTTAGAGTAAATTGCTTCTGAGAAAGAAGTATAGAAGATTATCACAATATAATCTCACTTTTTAAAGTACTAAAAGAGTAATATATTTTGTTCTCATATTAAATTCACTAAACACTTTGAGGGATAAGGCTAAGTATTGAGTCTTTTAAAAATTTATCTTTCTCATGTTCTCCAAACAATATATATGTATAGGTAGAATCTTAGGATGATCACAGTGAGCCTGAAAGCACTTTAGGAGGGTCTACAATATTATAGGCAAATGTAAGCACAAAAAAAAGCAAGGGCCATGACATAATATCAGACAAATGTGTACTTAGCAAAAGAAACATCTCTCTCCTGCAACTTCATGCATGGATGGTGTGATCTAAGTAGAAGATATAACTGTTGTGAAACTTTAATAAATTCTCAAATTAAACAAATTAAATCAGAAGAATTGGACATTTAAAGTATAAGTGGGTTGGGCCGCTGCCTTCGGCTCGGGTCATGATCTCAGGGTCCTGGGATCGAGTCCCGCATCGGGCTCTCTGCTCAGCGGGGAGCCTGCTTCCCTCTCTCTCTCTGCCTGCCTCTCCGTCTACTTGTGATTTCTGTCTGTCAAATAAATAAATAAAATCTTTAAAAAAAAAAGAAGTATAAGTAAGAATGTTGTCAGAACTGGGGACCATGGTAGGAAAAAAGAGAATAAAGAAGGAGAAGCTGCAATGATTTGAATGAGAGACAGGGCATCAGTGGACGGGAAATTTCACTAGTCTAGTGAACAGGCCTTGCAGTATGTTGAAACCTCACAGGATTCTAGCTGAATTTTATCTGGAGAAGAATGCAACTGTTTGCTCATGTGTGTAATGAGTAAAGATAGTTGACCTGAGTATGAAAAGGAATACTAGCTAGAAGAGGAGTAATATACAACTGTTAATGGGAGTGGAAGGGCAATGGTTTGCAAGCGGCAAAGAGGAACAATAGGAAATGAAACCCCATCTCTGTGAGCAAAGGATACGGGCAGGGAGAGAATAAAGTGCTATCACCTGAGATGCCAACTGCAGAAACTAGGTCCTCAGGGCCAAGGCAGGTTTTGGTGAGGCATAAGGAGAAGAAAACACACAGAGAAATGATTGAGGTATGAAGAAAAGCTGATAAATCCAGAGGATGGGTTCAGGAGACACAGAAGAGGCTTGCAAGACCTGGAGAGATTTGGGACCAGATACATAAAGCCTTATGGGAATCAGAGGGTAACAGCTAATGTCTTAGGAGTCAACTGACATAATGACCCATAGGAAGCATATGTCAATTTCGTCTCATTTTGAGGAGGGTAGAAACTCTCCGATGCCCAGAGGCCTTTGCATTTAAAGTATTCCAGTGTCTGTCATATGCAAAATCAGTATTCAATATTAGTGACTTAAAACCATAGTCATATAGAAAGCTAAAATTAATTTCAATTAATTCCCTTTTTACCTAAGACCCATTTGGTTTATAATAGGTATTGTGATATCGTAGAAAGATACGTGGTCCCTGTCCCCTGTTCCTTTGTTCCCAGCTCCTAAAATCCTTGGAATTTTATGAATGATAAGGCTAATAGAATTGTCTCATGCCATAATGAGTCTGCCCTTGTCAGGCCTCTAGACAGCTACAGGATGGGTGCTAGTTACCAAAAGACCAATCCTTGATTAGAAACTTGGTACTCACAACCTTATTCCCCGGCCTTGTCAAACAGGAGAGGGACTGGAGATTGAGATAATCATCAATGGCCAATGATTTAATCAACCGTGCTTACCTAATGAAATTTCCATAAAAATGCCTATGTAACAGGGTTTGGAGGGCTTTGAGGTTGGTGAATACATCCATGTGCGGGGCTAGTGGTACACATCCATTCTACAAAGTCCTATCTCTAGAGTCTTCCAGACATGACTTTTTGTACCTCTTCCTCTGGTTTATTAATATTCTTTATAATTCTTTATTAACTGGCAAATGTAAGCAAAGTGCCTTCCTGGGCTCTGTAAACTGTTTTGTCAAGTTATTAAGCCAGTCCAGTCAGAAGTGGCCCAAGACTTGTGACTGGCATCTGAAGTAGGGGCAGTCTTGAAGGACTGAGACCTTGGGTTATGGGGTCTAATTTCATGTAATTAACCACTTTTTTTTAAGATTTTATTTATTTATTTGACAGAGACAGATCACAAGTAGGCAGAGAGGCAGGCAGAGAGAGGAGGAAGCAGGCTGCCTGCCAAGCAGAGAGCCCGATGCGGGGTTTGATCCCAGGACCCTGAGATCATGACCTGAGACGAAGGTAGAGGCTTTAACCCACTGAGTCACCCAGGTGCCCCTAATTCCATGTAATTAGTGTCAGAATCGAACTGACTTATTGGACACCTAGTTGGCATTAGAGATTTAAAGAAGTGGTATTGAGAAAACAGCACATATTTGATGTCAGAAGGAACAAAAACCTCTTTCAGATACTCTTTCATTATTGGACTAAACAACACAGAATGAAGTTTGAATAGAATTCCAACCATACTGAGATGAACTCTAGTACCACCTACACTGAAATTCAGTTATAGACTGTAATTCCAAAGTCATATAGTTGTAAGCACAACTGAAATATAAATTTATGTGTGCCTAGTCCTAGATTGTGCTGTAATACTCGAAAGTATTATGTGAGGAAAAAAGTTTAGGGTATGTGTCTACCGCATAAGCCCCACACAAAATAAAGGTGTCACTAATTTTTAGTGCAATTATGGTACGAATTTCATCTGATCAACAAAGTTAGCTGTTTAAGACCTTAAATATCATTTTGATATGAAATTTAAAGGAGTGAATCTCCTCTTTATAGTAAAAAATATGACAATATGGAAATTGAAATAGTTTTTCCCTCAGAATTTTTCCTTGTAGATTATGCTATTGTCTTCAATTGACATATACAAATGTTAGAAGTAAATAAATATCTCATCTTTGTTCTGTTTGAATTCAAATAAATATTCTGAACCAAGCATGATTCTCAGATACTTGAAAGAGTTCTGAAGCATTCATCCATTCTTCTATCTCCCTTGAAAATAAATAACCTGATTGTTTTAGTCTACCTTGTTGATGTGAGATATTTTCCTCAAGTTTCCTATAGAATAAATTTGGAAACAGAGGAAAATTTTAAACTTGGTATCTTCAAGTTGACAAGTTTATTAAATACAGCACATAAATGGCAATGTGAATCTCTTATGTTTAAAAGATGATTTTAAAGGACATCAAAAAATTAAATCTATTAGAATCCTATCTAATCAATGTGATAACAAAAAGTTTCCCTGTGGCAAGCTAATTATATATTTGAATATAGAAATCTTTAGCATGCATATCTTTAAATTGTCAAAATAACATATACTGAATTATCTGAGCATTGTTAAGAATTAGTGGATGTATCTTAGAAGAAAAAAATTATGCTCATTAGAGATGGTTTTATACTGAAGAAAGGGAGCTGAGGTGCTGATATAACTTCCTTAGTAAATTTTAAGATACCTCTCCAATCTCTGTCACCCAACTATTTCTTCTCCCCTATTACATACTGAATTACAATTGGTAACATATGCACATTAAATGTGATGCCAGGGATATGTGAATATGTGAATAAGTGAGCAGGTGTTGCTGTTAAAATTAGAAAAAGAAAATGGAAAAAAAAAGGAAGAGTTTATCAGATCTCAATTTACATTAGCATAAAAAACACAATGACATTTATGTTTTGTTTGAGGTGGAATGAATGGTCATATGGAAATTTGATCTATGACTACATTGTTCACACCTATATGAATTAGTAAAATTTAAAGTTTAATGAATATCAGTGGACACATATCAATTTCACCGTGAAAAAGGAAAAGGTATTTTGAAAGACACATACCAAAAAAAGAACAACAGCAACAGAAAAGAAAAAGCTAACATCACAGCGCTGCTTAAAACTGTAATTGTCTCTCATTAGCAATTGATATTATATTACATCAGGAAGTGAATTAGAAGCTCTCTGAAGCTCTCCAAAAATATTAACTTACCAAATTCAAGGTAATCCACAAACTGGATATATGCCCAGGCGCTTTTGGAGGGCAGTAGAACTCTGAATGCAAGAACAATGTAGTCATAGTAATATAAAAAGCTGCAGGTGATAAGAATTTAAAATCAAATACAAATTCAAAATCAAACTAAAACTTTCTTTAAAATACCACAATGTGAAACCTTTTATTTATTTTTTTGCCAGCATATTGACATTTACTTTTTCATATAAAATCATTCTCTATAGTATGTTACTCTAAACAGCTTTTAAGATAAGGTGATCTCATTTGAAAATATCCCATGTGGGCCCCACAGAAATTCTCCATTTCCATTCGTTTGCAGGAAGAAGATTAATGTAATAAGTTCAACATACAAAAGGATACTATTGCTTTTCTCAGAGCGTCTGAGACAATTGGACAAAATTATCAAGGTAATCAGGATGATCCAACTCAATGGAAGATGGTTGTGTTTTCTTTCAATATACAGTAATTCCACTGATACCAGATCTGGCAGCTTTTCAGAAATGCATGGAAAACTCAACAAATGTAAATCAGGTTTTCATGTAGATCACCATCAAGCTTGGATCATGTCCAGAATTCAATCTAGTGTTAATGAAAGAACTATACTGTATCTAACAGCAGACAATCTTGCTCAGTCAGGCTTGCTGAATTTTTGCCTTATGCAAAACGTCAAAAATATACCTTTCCAATATGTGCCCACTTTATTAAATGACTAGTTCAGGAGCACTGACTCCTCTCAGCCATTCCAATCCCCAATATCCAAGTCTTAAGATTTTATCCATCACGTTGAAATATTTTTGTTCGGTATTTTTTTAGAACTCTTCCAAAAAGTCATTTGTACTTCTTTCTTTTGGAGAGAGAAAGACTAGGATGCACAGCATGGTGAAGAATAGCGAACAAACTTGCAATACTATACTCTATCAAATTTTATTAATATCTCCGTGACAAGACACAAAATAATAGATACTTTCAAAAAGTGGCATTTCCCTCCAGATAACCCCAATTTAAAACAGGATATCCTGGTCTTCCAATTGCCTGAACGGAACTCTATTTGGATAAAATAGACCATACGTTTTCCAGGATGCAAAACAAAGACATGTGGATTTGGTGAGAAGTTATTAGACATTCCTCACAAGGATGAAGGAAAGCAGCAGAAACGTCTTTGAGCTGCACTCTGAAGGAGCGTGTCATAACAGATTTAGGAAATGATAATCCAAGCCACAGAGAAATATTTAGCTAGTGGGAGGGAGAATACATTTTCTAACCATGAAGCTATTTAACATTTAGTTCTGTGGAGCGAAAAGTTTACAGGGGAAATTCTTTGGCTTCCCCACTAAGATAATTCCCTGAGGATGCCTCTTCAATTCTTATCTTAAAATACACCACTGAATCTTGGAATGGTAATGATTTCCATTACTTTTATAGGGATTTGTCAATTTTTTCAAGTTTGAGTATGTGAATTATTTATTATCCCAAAATAACTAGGGAAATATTCACAGATACTATTTAACAAGTATTCCTTCATTCTAAATTCATTTAGAAATAACATTTGCTTGGTACTATTGCATATGTAATTATGAAGAGAGATTACATTAGTAAACTGAAAATGACTTATACATCCTGAGCATAAACACGATTGTACTAGTGATTCTCATTAGGTATTTTCATCTGGTATCGGTAATGTGCTTGTTATTATTACTAAGCAATATCATAAGATTTCCATTTCTTAAGTTAACTAACAGTTAGCAAATGCCTCTAATTACCAAGTATTGTGCTAGGCACTGAAGAAACAGAGATGATCAAGTAAACTATCTGTGAAGTACAGTATGTTTTAAAAATCTAAAAGTAATAAATAATCTGTCTATAGGCAGACATTTATTAAGAACTTAATATATACTAGAAATTAGGGTTAGTTGTTGAAAATTTAAAAGTGCTAAGAAAGATACGACTGTTGCTCCCAAAGATCATACAGTATAGCTTAAGAGGAAATCAGTTTAAAATAATTGCAATGAAATAGAATAAATTCTGACAAGGAGGTAGAAATTACTAGTAGAAGCATATCACTGGGCAAGCAATCTACTCAAGGCAACCAAGGAGTAAAGATCTCCAGGAGGAAATGTCTAAGTTGGGACCTAAAGAATTATAAGCAATTACAAGGTTAAGGAAAAGTGGAGAGTGGAAAAGGAGTATTACAGGCAGAGAAGCCAGGTGTGAAGATCCAGGAGAAGAGGAAGGATCTGAAGAAAGATTAACATGTTGGAGTCTAGCCTTTAAGAATGGAAGTGACAAGAATTGAGGATAAGGAGAAGCAGGGGCCAGATATAAAAGACCTGGATCACTACCTTAATTGGATCGGTCTTCATTTTGGGATCAATGAGGAACTATTTAAAATATAGGAACAATTTATCAAACTTACCCTTGGAAATATTACAGGGACTGCATTGTGGAGAATGGACAGAGGGGAAAGCAGAGATCAGTTAGGCTTTTGTAACAGTAATTCAGGTAATAATAATGATGGTCTGCACTAAGGCAGTGTAGGTGTAGGGAAAAGACAAATATAAAAGATGTTTAGAAGACACAATCGCATTTCTGAGGGGTGAATGTGGAGAGAGAAAGTGAAAGGGGCAAGGGTAGACTAACCTGGATTTTCTGATTTAGGCAACCAGTAGGAAGGTACCAATCATATATTCAGGGAATCCAGAAAGAGAAACCATTTTAGAAAGTGGAAATGTGGGAGTTGGTCTTGAATATGCTGAATTTCAGATGCATGTGAGCCCTCTGAGTAATAATTTCTTGCAGGCAAAGAAAGGGTCTAAGGAGCATGAGAGAAGTCTAAGTCAGAAGAATAAACTTGAAAGTCAGGAGTATCTCAAGCTGGTAGAGTGTGTGATCACAGAAGCCAAGACATGGAAGTGCCTCAATAATAGTAATTATTAGAGACCTGTAACTCTCTCCCTGAGAGTTTCCTCGAACTCTGGCCCTGGGCCTATATGCAGGCAACTCCAAGGTGTCAAAGGGGTAACATACACCCAAAAAGTCTGTCATCTGATGATATATAAGAAACTGGTGGGTAAATTCCCCAGTCAGCTTGTGCCTTTTTCGCTGTCTGAGGTGAGTTCTACACACTGTCTCAGAGTTCCCCAGTGGAATTAAGGTCTGGCCATCCGTGGTAACATACTCGCTAACTCATCCTTCACTGTTTCCCTCTCTGCTTCACTTCATCCCTCCTCCACTTGCGTTTTCTGAAATCACCTGAAAAATTAACTCCTTGCACTCAATTCTTTGCTCAAGGTCTGCTTCTGAAGGAACTAAAACTAAGATAGCTGGTAAGAGAATTTGTCTCAGAAAGCCATCTTTCAACGTGGCTCAGTCTTTTATTTTTTTTTTTTATTTATTTTTTTTTTTGGTTAGGATGTTTTTTTTTTTTTCCCCAATTTATTTATTTTCAGAAAAACAGTATTCATTATTTTTTTTCACCACACCCAGTGCTCCATGCAAGCTGTGCCCTCTATAATACCCACCACCTGGTACCCCAACCTCCCACCCTCCCCCCCGCCACTTCAAACCCTTCAGACTGTTTTTCAGAGTCCATAGTCTCTCATGGCTCAGTCTTTTATTAATCAGATGGCAATTAAGGATACCCTTGCTGGTCATGACAGGGGTATAATTCCTCATATTGTTGTCATTCCTTAATCACTGGGCTCTCATGTGAGGTGAATAGGGATGGATACAGACAGAAGGGAAGGCACTGGCTTATGCAATGCCTCTAATCTTAACAGATAGGGAGTTCTTGGTAATTATAAGAAGTTTAAAGCAGGTGGACTGGGTGCCTGGGTGGCTCAGTTGGTTAAGCCACTGCCTTCGGTTCAGGGCATGATCCCAGAGTCCTGGGATCAAGTCCAGCATTGGGCTCCCAGCTCCACGGGGAACCTTCTCCCCTCTCATGCTCTTTCTCACTCTCTCTCACTCTCAAATAAATAAATAAAATCTTTAAATTTTTTTAAAAAATAAAGTAGGTTGGACTGTTACTAAGTACAATAGATTGAAACCCCAGCCCTGACCAGTTTCCCATATCAAAGTCAGAGCTAGAGTTCCTGGTAAGGTTGTTGAAATCAGAACATTTGAATGAGTATGTCTGAGAAGCATGAACCTGCAGACTCTTAAGTCACTATATTGGCAGAAAAGGACCCCATCCCCTTGCCAGAGAACACCCGTCTCCTTTCCTTAGAGAACATGTAAATGTCTTACCTGATGGAGTTGCCTCACAAGATGATATCTGCCCCCCTGAAAATCTACCCCCCTCTCCTCAGTACTTCTGGACCAATAACTAGAATTAAGGCTCACCATGACCAAGATGTGGTGGGGCAGTGGGGGTGGGGGGGCAGGGATCCTTGCTGTGGGAGGATAAGGATTATTACCAAAATAGCTTTGGGATCTGGCCGAAACATACTAGAAAAAAAACAGGAGACTATGTCTGAGAACAGATATTGTGAGTGAAATCCCAGTGGTTCAGAATAAAAGTTGGATAAGAGAGAGTTCCTGTTGTGGGGCACTCTGTCATGACTCAAGATTTAATGACCAGGCAAGGTCACTTATGGCCAATTCTAATAGACTGATGGGTTGATTCTTCCAAGCACAGAACAAATGATGTTACCAGAACTGCTCTGCCAGAGTACAGAGGAAGGGGCCAAAAGGCTCAAAGAGGAATATTGCTAGAGTGGACTTATCCTATAAGACAGAGATGACTGTTTTCTGTAGGAGAGCCGAAGTATATATCCCTTGAATCAAATGATAAGGAATGGGTTAAAGTGGGGGGCATGAGTACCATTAAGAAATCCAATGGAAGTTTGGTTTGTAGGATAGCTAAGTAACTTGCCCTTAAGGTGCCCATTATCACAGGACTCTGTGATAATGGAGGTCAAGTAATATTATTTAATTTTTGGAGGCAAAGTAGATATAGTTACCATAATGCACAGGAATACCTATAGTTCTGGCAAATAGACCATGATGTTTTGGAGGTAAGAGACCTCTAACAAAGATGTTTCTTAACCTTCAAATCCAAAATGGATCAAGAACAGGTGAGGAAAGTCTCTGTCAGCCAATAGTAGAGAAAAACCACCTTACCAGCCACCAGACATGAATCAGACCCAACGAACTTTGACTGAAGAGGAGACAGAGTCTCCTTCAGGAATGATGCTGCAATGCCAGAATGAATATATGCAATGCCTATTCTTTAGTACTCCTCCACCCACCAAAAAAGCATACAGACATTCACCAGAGGAATTATATTATATATTGCAAGGGTTGTTGAATAAAGTCTATGAGCTAACACTGGTACAAGAGGATTCAAAAGATCCTCAGGACTCCTTATTAGAGTAGGGTGTAGGACACCTGGTGAAAAATGGAGTCCATGAACCTGCTCAGGGGTTATTTGCCTGGCATCTAAGTGCATAATCAGGATGGATATAATTAACAGCTTTCAAAACCCTCACACTTGTTCCCTAATCTGTAAATTAAGAACCATAGCATCAGCTAGAAAAGCAGCCAGGTGAAAATCCCAGAAACAGCCTCAGACCCAGGTGAAATTGAAAATGAAAAGCAAAACACATCTTTCATGAAGTGTCAGAGAGCACTGCCTCCTTCAAAGACTTTAAATAATGCAGAAGTAGTGGTCCATATCATATCCCCATTGAATTCAACAGTTTAGTACTTTTAAAAACCAGGTAGATCATGGCAAATAGCCAACGGCTAAAAACATAACTAAATGGTAGTCACCAATGTAGTTGCTGTGCAGGATGTGGTTTTGGATATAGCTCATAAAATACTTGGGACTTGGGAATGTTGCCCTGACCCATTTTCAAGTGATTTGGAAGCTTGATAATCTGTATGGGGCCCATAGCAAAAGAAGGTTCTGTAGCAGATACAGACTGCAATACACACAGCCCTTCTCCTTGGCCACAAGACACAGAAGATTCCACATTATTATAGGGAGTATCCATGGTGGATAAGGAAGCCATGTGGATCTGCTAGCAAACCTGATAGCAAAGTCACAATGCAACCCTCAACATTTCTGGAGCAAATCCATATTGCTTATACAGAAGAACCACTCAATGTTTAAAAAGTGACTTTACATGTATTATGCCTTAGTAGAATGCCTATGGAATTGGACCCTCCAAAAAAACCCAGACCTATCAGGTTGTTGGGCCCAGCAGCAACATGTCATGCAATGGAAACATCATATTTGGGATTGGATTTAAGCACAGAGGGAAGATAAAACTCAGTTATGTGAACAGGTGCCCACTCTATCATGTCACCTAACTCATTTGCACCTAACTCTCTTTCTCTTATCTCACACTCACAGCCTTGTTGAGGATTCCTTACAACCAGCTGATAGAAGAGAACGGGAAAAAAAAAAACAGTTTGTTTCACAGATGGTTTGGCTTACTATGCCTGTGAGAACCAAAATTGGACCATAAATGCACTACTACATATAGCCCTACTCAGCAGTGGTCCTGAATAACAATGGTGAGAGACAGTATTCCAGTGGGCAGAGCTTCAAGAAGTACATCCGGTCATCAGCTTTGTGAGTCGTGGATATGCTTGGGTTACAGCAAATGCCTTGGTTGGGGCTTCATCAGAAGGCCTGTGAGGAGAAAGATTGGGAAATTTGAGACAAAGAACTTTAAGGAAGAAGTGTGCAAATGAACCTAGGAGTTCATACATACATACATATATATACACAGAATCTCCAGATCTTTTCATTTCACAACAACGCCTGCCAAACTTCTCTGAAGAAAAGGCAGTAAGCAACCAGGTGGGCAGTCTGACTTTTCCTATGAAAGTCAGCCAGTCTCTGCTGTTGGCCATTTCAGTGTTTGCTCAATGGATCTATGAGTAGAGTAGCAATAGTGACTGAACTGGATGCTATGAATAGAACCAGTAGCATGGACTGTTCTTCGCTGAAGCTAACCTAGCTACTGAGCAGCTGAATACCCCATCTGTCAGTGACCCTCAATATGCTATATCCCTCAAAGAAACCAAAGAATCACTTGGTAGAAAGTTGACTACTTTGAACAACTTCCTTCTTAGAAGGGATGGAGAATAAGATTAAAGTTAACTTAGTTTCTGAGTATGAGGTTGTCTTTCTTACCTCCACTGTCTTTGCCAGCTCTACAAGTTTTCAGGAGGTATCTGATTTATCATCAAAGAAAACTGTGCAACATTTTCTTATACCAGTTTTGAGGGAAAGAATATGTAATAGTGGAAGATGACTGTGGGATGCTTTATTCCTACCATGATCACATTATCCTAAAACAGCCAAATACAAAAACATTGAAATCATCTCTTAAAGGCACAGCTAAAATGTCAGCCTACAGATAACATCCTGGAAATTTGGGGTCCTGTCATTCAATATGTGGCTTCTGTTTTATGTAGCCAATTTATGGTGCTGTGTCTTTGACAGACATAGCATATGGTCTGGGAAACAGAGGGTGGAAATAAGAGCAACTCTTGTTATCACCAGTCTCCATGACCCACTAGCAGAGAGTGGTCTCATTCTCAGAAGGAGGATATTTCCACAGGTGACACATTAAGGACTCTATTAAATCATTTTGGGCTTCTCATGCCAATAGACTGACTAAGCTAGTGAAGAAGGAAATTACTGGACTGCCAGTGGCATCCATTCTAATTACCATGTAAGGTAGCACTGCTAAAATATAATGTATCCGGAAAGTGGTATATCTGGGAAGTATATCTACAGCCTGGGAAATCCATTCACTGTGACCCTTTAAGTACTTTTAGTACTCTTGTGTCCACCCACCCCCCCCATTCCCATAGAATTGAAGCATGCCTGACCCCTGGAGCTTTAATCATGAGCTCAGAACCCCTAAAGATTTTGCTTATTCTACTAGGCAAATCAGATAGAATATCAGAAAAGCTAGCCATGGATAAGAGAAAATAAAATGGGTGGTGAGGGAGAAAAATGATAAATACAAATATCAGTTAGTCTCAGGATCAACAGCAGTAGGACAGAATGTAGCTTGTTCCACCAATCATTCACTGGAAGTCCTTTTATTAGTAACTGTGATGACAAAGGGAATCAGTGACAAAACTTGGTAGCCTTAGATTTAAGCCCAGTATTTTAGATGGAGAGAAAAGGAGGCCCAAAGAAGTTTAAAAAATTTGCCCAAAATCATTTGGCTGGTTAATGACTCAGCTGAGCAGTGTGTCCAGTGGACATTAAATGTTTGTTTACTTACTCCCCACCCCATACACCCCACCCCCAAAAAAGGTGTCATTTCATGTTTTATCATTAGTTATATTGTCTTTTTTCATTAGTTCATGTTTTCACAAAATTATAATCTCCCACTATATTATCCTTCATAGAGCAATGCAGTTCTCATGAATAAGTCTGTTAGAATCTGATGACTTTGTCCACTCCATGCTACAACTGTAGTCTCATCTGAAAGATGCAGCAGCTTCCTACCTTGTCTCACTGCCTCTGCCCTTATCTCACTAAAGTCCATGCTCCTTGGGCGCCTGGGTGGCTCAGTGGGTTAAAGCCTCTGCTTTCAGCTCAGGTCATGATCCCAGGGTCCTGGGATCAAGCCCTACATCAGGTTCTCTGCTCATCAGGGAGCCTGCTTACCCGCCCCCCCCACCTGCTTTTTTGCCTACATGTGATCTCTGTTTGTCAAATAAATAAATAAAAATCTTTAAAAATAATAATAAAGTTCATGCTCCACACAGCTCCCACAGTGATCCCCTTAAAATGTGACTCATGTCATGTCACTATTCTGCTCAATGTCCTATAATGGCTTCACTTTCACTAGGAGGAAAGGGTTGAATTCTCATTGACCCTTCCATGATTCTGCCTCCATCGCCTATCACCTACTTTTCCCTCTCTCATTCCAATCAAGACCTGCAGGTCTCCTCATCATACCCACCTATGGTATCATGCTCCTGGCCTCAAGTCTTTGAATTACCTGTTCCTTCTACCTAAATAGCTGCAGAAACATCTTACCTTTTTAAACCTTTTTCAATTATGCTTAATGTCACCTTCTAAGTGAGGCCTATGTGATCACCCAAGTGAACCCTAGCCCCACCACAATCTACCTTATGGGTTTCACTTTTATTTTGGTCTATAGTACATACTACTTTTTAACACCCTAAAGTTCACTTTTAGGTGTAGTTTTACATTATGTGTTTCCACCTATTGTAACATAAGCTCCACAATAGTAAGGAGCACTGTCTTTGTCTTACTTGTACATTTCAGATGTCTAGAACTGTGGATGGCACATCCACATGTTTAATTGCTTAATAACTATGTGTTAAATTGAGCTTAACCTTTCCAATAAGAGACTACTCAGTCCACTTACACCACACATTTTTTAGTTCCTCAAAGAGTTGCATTTATATTAATTACAATGATAAAGTTATAGTAATAATTTCAGATTGGACAGTTATAGAAAAATGTGAAATCAGGTAGACTCCATAGATTTTATATCTTATGCCATTCTAAATTTCCTATTTTCAGTATACAAGCTTTTCCTGAATGTAAGCTAGTCATCTTTAAAGGATACATTAATACTTTCAGATGACTAAGATGCTATTTAAAACACCAAACAATAGGCAGACATTTTTCCAAAGAAGACATACAGATAAGCAACAGAGATATGAAATGATGCTCAACATCACTCATCATGAGGGAAATGCAAATCAAAAACACAGTGAGATATTACCTCCACCTGTCAAAATGGCTAAAATAAAAACTCAGGAAACAAGTCATGGTGAGGATGTGGAAAAAAAGGAACCTTCTTGCACTGTTGGCAGAAATGCAAACTGGTGCAGCCACTGTGGAAAACAGTATGGAGGTTCCTCAAAAACTTAAAAATAGAGCTCCCTGTGATCCAGGAGCTGAACTATTGGATATTTACCCAAAGAATACAAAAACACTAATTCAAAGGGAAATATGCAACCCCATGTTTATTACAGCATTATTTAAAATAGGTAAATTATGGGGGCGCCTGGGTGGCTCAGTGGGTTAAAGCCTCTGCCTTCAGCTCAGGTCATGATCTCAGGGTCCTGGGATCAAGCCCTGCATCGGGCTCCCTGCTCAGCAGAGAGCCTGCTTCCCTCTCTCTCTCTGCCTGCTTCTCTGCCTACTTGTGATCTCTGTCTGTCAGCTAAACAACTAAAATCTTTAAAACAAAAAATAAAAATAGGTAGGGGGAGGAGTCAAGATGGCAAAGAAGTAGCAGGCTGAGATGACATCAGGTAGCAGAAGATCAGCTAGATAGCTTATCAAACCATTGCAAACACCTACAAATCCAATGGGAGACTGAAGATAAGAAGAACAGCAATTCTAGAAATAGAAAATCGACCACTTTCTGAAAGGTAGGACTGGCAGAGAAGTGAATCCAAAGGGACGGGAAGATCAACCACGGGGGGAGGGGCTGGCTCCCAGCAAGCGGTGGAGCGACAGAGCACAAAATCGGGACTTTTAAAAGTCTGTTCCACTGAGGGACATCGCTCCAGAGGCTAAACCGGGGTGAAGCCCACGAATGGTCAGTGTGGCCCCAGGTCCCTCAGGGTCACAGAAGGATCGGGGGTGTGTGAGTGTCACAGAGCTTGCAAGTATTAGACTGGGGAAGCCAGCTACAGAGACAGAGCTGAGGAGTGAGATCTCAGCTCAGGGTTACCTTGAACTGGTCGCAGGCTGGGTGAGCTCAGAGCACAGCCAGAGGCCAGAGAGACGGGACTGATTGGGCTCTTTTCTCTGAGGGCACACTGAGGAGCGGGGCCTCAGCTCTTGGATCCTCTGGGCTGGAGACTGGGAGGCCGCCATTTTCACTCCCATCCTCCAGAACTCTACGGAAAGCATTCAGGGGATAAAAGCTCCCGAAAGTGAACTGGAGCAAATTACTTAGCCTGGCCCCTGGTAAGGGCAGTGCAATTCCACCTTGGGCAAAGACACTTGAGAATCACTACAACAGGCCCCTCCCACATAAGATCAACAAGAAATCCAGCCAGGACCAAGTTCACCTACCAAGGAGAGCAGCAGAATTCCAGAGGAGGAGAAAGCAAAGCGTGGAACTCATGGCTTTCTCCCCATGATTCTTTAGTCTTGTGGTTAATTTAATTTATTTTTAATTTTTTTTCCTAATGCTAATTTTTTTTAACTTTTACCCTTTTCTGCTTTTAACATTTTAAACTAGTTTATCTAATATATATATATTTTTCTTTTTTATATTTTTTCTTTATTTGTTTTTTTTTTTTTTAATTTTCTGAACTTCTTTTTATCCCCCATCCCCCCCCAATGATTTGGGGTCTCTTCTGATTTGGTTAAACTGCTTTTTCCTGGGGTTGTTGCCAAACTTTTAGTATTTTATTTGTTCCTTCATATACTCTTATCTGGACAAAATGACAAGGTGGAAAAATTCACCACAAAAAAAAAAAAGAACAAGAGGCAGTACCGAAGGCTAGGGACCTAATCAATACAGACATTGGTAATATGTCAGATCTAGAGTTCAGAATGACAATTCTCAAGGTTCTAGTCGGGCTCAAAAAAGGCATGGACGATATTAGAGAAACCCTCTCGGGAGATATAAGAGCCCTTTCTGAAGAAATAAAAGAACTAAAATCTAACCAAGTTGAAATCAAAAAAGCTATTAATGAGGTGCAATAAAAAATGGAGGCTCTGACTGCTAGGATAAATGAGGCAGAAGAAAGAATTAGCAATATAGAAGACCAAATGACAGAGAATAAAGAAGCTGAGCAAAAGAGGGACAAACAGCTACTGGACCAGAAGGGAGAATTCGAGAGATAAGTGACACCATAAGATGAAACAACATTAGAATAATTGGGATTCCAGAAGAAGAAGAAAGAGAGAGGGGAGTAGAAGTTATATTGGAGAGAATTATTAGAGAGGATTTCACAAATATGGCGAATGGAACAAGCATCCAAATCCAGGAGGTGCAGAGAACCCCCCTCAAAATCAACAAGAATAGGTCCACACCCCCTTACCTAATAGTAAAATTTACAAGTATTAGAGACAAAGAGAAAATCCTGAAAGCAGCCCAGGAAAAGAAGTCTGTTACTTACAATGGTAAAAATATTAGATTGGCAGCAGACTTATCCACAGAGACCTGGCAGGCCAGAAAGAATTGGCATGATATATTCAGAGCACTAAAGGAGAAAAACATGCAGCCAAGAATACCACATCCAGCTAGGCTATCATTGAAAATAGAAGGAGAGATAAAAAGCTTTCAGGACAAACAAAAACTGAAAGAATTTGCAAACACCAAACCAGCTCTGCAGGAAATATTGAAAGGGGTCCTCTAAGCAAGAGAGCCTAAAAGTAGATCAGAAAGGAACAGAGACAATATACAGTAACAGTCACCTTACAGGCAATACAATGGCACTAAATTCATATCTCTCAATAGATAACCTGAATGTTAATGGGCTAACTGCCCCCAGTCAAAAGACACAGGGTATCAGAATGGATAAAAAACCAAAACCCATCAATTTGTTGACTACAAGAAACTCATTTTAGACCCTGACCCCTCCAGATTTAAAGTGAGGGGGTGGAAAACAATTTACCATGCTAATGGACATCAGAAGAAAGATGAGGTGGCAATCCTTATATCAGATCAATTAGACTTTAAGCCAAACACTATAATAAGAGATGAGGAAGGACACTATATCATACTCAAAGGGTCTGTCCAACAAAAAGATCTAACAATTTAAAATATCTATGCCCCTAACGTGGGAGCAGTCAACTATATAAACCAATTAATAACAAAATAAAAGAAACACGTCAACAATAATACAATAATACTAGGGGACTTTAACACTCCTCTCACTGAAATGGACAGATAATCCAAGCAAAAGATCAACAAGGAAATAAAGGCCTTAAATGACACACTGGACCAGATGGACATCACAGAGATATTCAGAACATTTTATCTGAAAGAAACAGAATATACATTATTCTGTAGTGCACATGGAACATTCTCCAGAATAGATCACATCCTGGGTCATAAATCAGGTCTCAACTAGTATCAAAAGATTGGGATCATTCCCTGCATATTTTCAGACCACAATGCTCTGAAGCTAGAACTCAATCACAAGATGAAATTTGGAAAGAACCCAAATACATGGAGACTAAACAGCATCCTTCTAAAGAATGAAAGGGTCAACCAGGAAATTAAAGAATTGAAAAAATTCATGGAAACAAATGATAATGAAAACACAACGGTTCAAAATCTGTGGGACAAAGCAAAGGCAGTCCTGAGAGGAAAATATATAGCAGTATAAGCCTTTATCAAGAAACAAGAAAGGTCTCAAATACAAAACCTACACCTAAAGGAGCTGGAGAAAGAACAACAAAGAAAGCCTATACCCAGCAGGAGAAGAGAAATTATTAAGATCAGAGCAGAAATCAGTGAAATAGGAAAAAAAAAAAAAAAAAAGAACAAATCAAAGAAACTAGGAGCTGGTTCTTTGAAAGAATTAGTAAGATTGACAAACCCCTGGCCAGACTTATCAAAAAGAAAAGAGAAAGGACCCAAATAAATAAAATAATGAATGGAAGAAGAGAGATCACAACCAACACCAAAGAAATACAAATAATTATAAGAACATACTATGAGCAACTCTAGGCCAACAAATTCGACAATCTGGAAGAAATGCACATATGTCTAGAGACATATAAACTACCACAACTTAACCAGGAAGAAATAGAAAACCTGAACAGACCCATAACCAGTAAAGAGATTGAAACAGTCATCAAAAATCTCCAAACAAACAAAGCACAGGGCCAGATGGCTTCCCAGGGGAATTCTACCAAACATTTAAGGAAGAACTAATTCCTATTCTCCTGAAACTGTTCCAAAAAATACAAATTAAAGGAAAACTTCCAAACTCATTTTATGAGGCCAGCATCACCTTGATCCCAAAACCAGACAAGGATCCCATCAAAAAAGAGAATTACAGACCAACATCCTTGATGAACACAGATGCGAAAATTCTCACCAAAATACTAGCCAATAGGATTCAACAGTACATTAAAAGGATTATTCACCACGAACAAGTGGGATTTATTCTAGGTCTGCAAGGTTGATTCATCATGCGCAAATCAATCAATGTGATACAACACATTAATAAAAGAAAGAACAAGAACCATATGATACTCTCAATAGATGCTGAAAAAGCATTTGACAAAGTACAGCATCCCTTCCTGATCAAAACCCTTCAAAGTGTAGGGATAGAGGGCACATACCTCAATATCATCAAAGCCATCTATGAAAAACCCACCGCAAATATCATTTTCAACGGAGAAGAACTGAAAGCTTTTCCACTAAGGTCAGGAACACGGCAGAGATGTCCATTATCACCACTGCTATTCAAAATAGTACTAGAAGTCCTGGCCTCAGCAATCAGACAACAAAAAGAAATTAAAGGCATCCAAATCAGCAAAGAAGAAATCAAACTATCACTCTTCGCAGATGATATGATACTATATGTGGAAAACCCAAAAGACTCCACTCCAAAACTGCTAGAACTTGTACAGAAATTTAGTAAAGTGTCAGGATATAAAATCAATGCACAGAAATCAGGTAATCAGGTGCATTTCTCTACACCAACAACAAGACAGAAAAAAGAGAAATTAAGGAGTCAATCCCGTTTACAATTGCACCCAAAACTATAAGATACCTAGGAATAAACCTAACCAAAGAGGCTAAGAATCTATACTCAGAAAACTATAAAGTTCTCATGAAAGAAATTGAGGAAGACACAAAGAAATGGAAAAATGTTTCATGCTCCTGGATTAGAAAAACAAATATGAAATGCAATCTCTATCAAAACCCCACCCCCTTTTTTTTTCAAAGAAATGGAACAAATAATCCTAAAATTTATATGGAACCAGAAAGGACCTCCAATAGCCAGAGGAATATTGAAAAAGAAAGCCAAAGTTGGTAGCATCACAATTCCGGACTTCAAGCTCTATTACAAAGCTATCATCATCAAGACAGCATGGTACTGGCACAAAAACAGACACATAGATCAATGGAACAGAATAAAGAACCCAGAAGTAGACTCTCAACTCTATGGTCAACTAATCTTCGACAAAGCAGGAAAGAATGTCCAAGAGAAAAAAGACAGCCTCTTCAATAAATGGTGTTGGGAAAATTGGACAGCCACATGCAGAAAAATGAAATTGGACCATTTCCTTACACCACACACAAAAATAGACTCAAAATGGATGAAGGACCTTAATGTGAGAAAGGAATCCATCAAAATCCTGAGGAGAACACAGGCAGCAACCTCTTCTTAGAAACATCGCCAAAGGCAAGGGAAGCAAGGGCAAAAATGAACTATTGTGATTCCATCAAGATCAAAAGCTTTTGCAGAGCAAAAGAAACAGTTAACAAAACCAAAAGACAACTGACAGAATGGGAGAAGATATTTGCAACCGACATATCAGATAAAGGGCTAGAGTCCAAAATTTATAAAGAACTTAGCAAACTCAACACCCAAAGAACAAATAATCCAATCAAGAAATGGGCAGAAGACATGAACAGACACTTCTGCAAAGAAGACATCCAGATGGCCAACAGACACATGAAAAAGTGTTCCACATCACTCGGCATCAGGGAAATACAAATCAAAACCACAATGAGATATCACCTCACACCAGTCAGAATGGCTAAAATTAACAAGTCAGGAAATGACAGATGCTGGCAAGAATGTGGAGAAAGGGGAACCCTCCTACACTGTTGATGGGAATGCAAGCTGGTGCAGCCACTCTGGAAAACAGCATGGAGATTCCTCAAAAAGTTGAAAATAGAACTACCCTATGACCCAGCAATTGCATTACTGGGTATTTACCCTAAAGATACAAACGTAGTGATCTGAAGGGGCACGTGCACCCAAATGTTTATAGAAGCAATGTCTACAATAGCCAAATTATGGAAAGAACCTAGATGTCCATCAACAGATGAATGGATAAAGAAGATGTGGTTATATATACATAATGGAATACTATTCAACCATCAAAAGAAATGAAATCTTGCCATTTGCGACACATGGATGGAACTAGAGGGTATCATGCTTAGTGAAGTAAGTCAATCTGAGAAAGACAACTATCACATGATCTCCCTGATATGAGGAACTGGAGATGCAACATGTGGGGTTTGGGGGGTCGGAGAAGAATAAATGAAACAAGATGGGATCGGGAGGGAGACAAACCATAAGTGACTCTTAATCTCACAAAACAAACTGAGGTTTGCTGGGGGGAGGGGAGTCGGAGGAGGGGGGTGGGGTTATGGACATTGGAGAGGGTATGTGCTATGGTGAGTGCTGTGATGTGTGTAAACCTGGCGATTCACAGACCTGTACCCCTTGGGATAAAAATACATTATATTTTTATTTAAAAATAATAATAATAAATTAATTAATTTAAAAAAATAAAATAAAATAAAACATAAAAATAGGTAAATTATGGATGCAGCCCAAGTGCCTATCCATCCACTAAGGATATGAAGATTTGTAAACACACACACACACATACACACACACACACACACAATATAATATTATTCAACCATAAATAAGAATAAAATCTTGACATTTGCAACAACATGGGTAGACCTAGGGAGGATAATGCTAGGTGAAATAAGCCAATCAGAGAAAGACAAATACCATAATTTCACTCATATGTGAAATACAATAAATAAAATAAAACAACAAAGGAGGAAAGAGAGAGAGAAAAACCAAGAAATAGACTCTTAACTTTAGAAAACAAACTGAGGTTCACTAAATTAGAGATGAGTGGGGAGATGGGCTAAATGGAGGATGGTGATTAAGGAGGGCACCTGTTGTGATGAACACTGGGTGTTATATATAATTGATGAACCACTAAGTTCTGTTCATGAAACTAATGTTACACTATGTGTTAATTAACTGGAATTTAAATAAAAGCTTGAAACGCCTAAAAAAAAAAAAAGAGTATACTTACCCTGATGAGCATTGAGTAATATATGAAATTGTTGAGTCACTATATTATACACCTGAAACTAATGTAACACTTTATGTTAACCACACTGGAGTTAATTTTTTTTTTTTTTAAGCAAATGGAAGAAACAGTTTAAAATCTGAAAGTGGTTGCCTCTGGGACGCTGGAACCAGGAATGCAGTGGGAGTAGTCCCAAGGACTAATCAGTCTGTAGTTCTATGTAAAAGAATGTATATATATTGTTTTGAAAAATATTATTTTAAAATTGCTGATATTTATCAGTTTTGGCCTATGAAAATTGCAATTACACATGGTTCAACTTAAAAATTAAAATAGAAAAAAATTTTAAATAAATAAGTAAATAAAACACTGAACATATAATATAGTTTAGAAAATAATCCAAAAAACACTGCTTTAATCTATATTATTTGTACCTTAAAAGTCATAAAAAATAGTTTTGTTTTAATTTAATCTATATTGTGCCCTTGTATAAAAACCTCATTTATAAGATTTGACCTCATTTTGTCATTTAAATTCAGGTAGAAACAGATTTGATCAAATACCAACAGAAATATACAATTCCTTTTCATTCTAGTTGAATTTTCCTTAGTCCAGTTATAAATAAATCATTTTCTTTTATTTAATCACCATTATACTTCTGATAACTTTACATTAGAAAATATCTGTTGTGGGGTCCCTGGGTGGCTCAGTGGGTTAAAACCTCTGCCTTCAGCTCAGGTCATGATCCCATGATCTCTGCTCAGCAGAGAGCCTGCTTCCTCCTCTCTCTCTGCCTGCCTCTCTGCCTACTTGTGATCTCTGTCAAATAAATAAATAAAATCTTAAAAAAAAAAAAGAAAATATCTGTTGAGTAAAAAGCATTGCTTAAAGAAATCTGCAAATGATTTTTTTCCTCACAGTAAGAGTTAATTATAAGATCAAAGTTTTTAAATATTTCTTTTTTATAAATATAAACGTTTGTTAATTGAAGCAGAGAATCTGTTGAGCCTTTGTTAGCCCCAGTAGAAAAGCTGAAAATGCATGAGTTAATATACTGTGACTATGGAGCTTAGATACTATTAACAAGGGGGAAAATGAATATTATTCTAGGCCACTATCCATTTTTAGTAACTATATTTCTAGCTATTATTTTTCCTATTGAAAATGTACATTAGGATTTGATGTGCTGGCTATGGTGTACAGAACGCTAATAATTCCTAATTATAGACTGTTTCCTGAAAACCAGGTAGATGCTGCAAATAATGTCCAAGAATCTGTACCTGCAGTGTACCTATTAATTCAATAATGCTGAGAAGGCAAGTGGTCAGTGGAAGGTATCACTCCACATGGCTCTTTTATCTTACTTTTAAGTATATTCAGTATATTTATATTTCTTTTCAGTATATTCCTCTGAGTGAACACTTTCAATTATTTTGTCCTCTAATTTCCTCAGATTCAGGCTCAAAGACATTTTTGAAAATTTAAGTATTAGAATCTTAGACTATCTCTCCCAGAATATGAAAATCTCAATGGATATTCATGAGAAGCAAGAGTAAGGAAGTAAATCAGATTAGATAAGACTGTGGATAGGCAAATTATTATGAAAAATGCACACAGTGGAAAAAGCAAAGGATTTGGAGCCAGCCCATCAATTCAAATCCTGCTTTGGGTACTTCAAATTAAGCTACAATTTCCTCACCTCTTGTAATATGATTATAATAACAACCTAAACCATGAAATTTTTTGTGAGGAATAACAGTATCATTTCCAGTACATCTTTGCACCTGGTAAGTTCTCAATGAATAGTAGAAATTATATAAAATTCTGTTAAGTTTACTTATGCTTTTCTTTTAGATAGCTTGTGTTTTTCATCCTAAAATCAATAATCCCCTGGGACAAGAACATTAAAATTGCACACAACAAACTTATTGTGGTAGTGGCAAAAGTTTTTCTTTCTTAAATAAAACAAACAAAATTCTGAGTCTTCTGTTGATATTTTTACTGACCAAAACTTTTTCAATGAGGTTTTACAAAATGTTGCAAGTACCATATGGCTACACTGGAAAAGTAGTTTTAGCCTTAAGGTAAAGTTGGATTTGCACTGCCAAAGAAAATGGGAGGCAGGTTGTCCCACAAAGGCTTTATGGGGAGAGATTCATTACCTCTGGTTCTCCACCAGGCAAGGAATGACTGGCTAACTTTCATCCTCGGACATATACTTGTTATGGATAAAATGTTTGGGAGTTACAATTTCTGAGATGTAATTATGGTAAGTAGTAGGGCTTTTCTTTTTTCTTTGAGAATTGTCTATACAATACTGCAGAACAAGTAGAGATGACTCGAATATTCCAAAACTCATGTAGCTGACTTGCTGTATCTTTGAAGGTTTCAACACAGTTCTGAAAGAACTCTGCAAAATTAGACATATCCCCCTCCTTGTCTCCAAATTGCTATGCATATGATAGAAACATGATTTTATCCACCTTTAAAGGTTAGAATCATACTAAGCAGTTCATATATAAAATTGGAATGCCGATTTATTAATTTACAATGAATGATCTCTGCAATGAAACTAAAATATTCAAAACCCTTGCATGTAGACCCACATTCAAGCTAAATACATGTTAGAAGTTTTCTTGGAGAACAGAAATCAGACCAAGTGTAGTTAAAATAGAGGAAATAATACCATATGAATCCAGTCCTTAACAATATCCTTGACTATATATCTCCATCTACCTATTGCCCCAATGGCTCTACTCTCTGCTCCCTCAAAGTCTTCAGAGGAGTTTCTAAATTGTCACAGCTTGCTCAGTCCCCATCTTCTCATTCTTCCTGGAACCCACTCCAGTTAGGCCTCCATGTTGCCAAATCCAGTGATCAATTCCCAGTCTAACTTGATCTTGCAACGGTGTAAAACCATGTAAAACAGAATGATGATGTCCTCCTCCTGGAAGCATTCCTGCACCGTTTTCCCAGCCATAACATTTCTGGTTCCATACTGCCTTAGTTTTCCAACACCATGTTGATTCTCAAGGACTTTTTAAACTTTTATTTTGAAATAGTTTTATATTTACAGAAAAGTTGTAGGGATAGTACAAAGAATTTCCATACGCCCTTCAAGCAGATTCACTAACTTCCAACATTTTGCCACACTTTATTATATCTCTCTCATTAATTTTTACCTCTGAACCATTTGAGAATAGATCAGAGACCACAGGTCCATTAACTTCTTTACTTCTCTGTGTAATTCCTCAGAACTAGGATATATTTTAATATAATTATTGTATAATAATCAAAATCAGGTATTATAATATTGATACAATATTATTCTGTATTCTACATTGGAATTAATCAAATTTCAACAGTTTTACCAATAATGCCTTTTATAGTATTTTTTTTTCTGGTCTGGGATCCAATCCAGGACCATGACTGCATTTACCTGTTTTACCTCTTTTAATCTGGAACTCTTTGTTAGCCTATATTTGTCTTTGATGACATTGACTTTTTTTAAATTATCGTTTCAGTCCTTTTATTTTTTTTTAATTTTTTATTATGTTCAGTTAGCCAAAATATTAGTTTTTGATGTGGTGTTTAACAATTCATCAGTTGTATATAACACCCAGTGCTCGTCACAACATGCACACTCCTTAATACCCATCACCCACCTAGCCCATCTCCCCACACCCCTGCTTTCTGTAACTCTCAGTTTGGTTCCTAGAGTCCAGAGCCTCCCATGGTTTGTCTCCCTCTCTGATTTCTTCTCATTCAGTTTTCCCTCCCTTCCCATATAGTCCTTCCTGCTATTCCTTATGTTCCACATGTGAGTGAAACCATATGATATTTGTCTTTCTCTACTTGACTTATTTCACTTAGCATAATTGACATTTACTTTATGAAGAATACAGGCAAATTGATTTAATGATTTTTCCTCATGATTACATTTAAGTTTGCATGTTTTGTAGGAATATTACAGAAATGGAACTGTGTCATCTTCAGCACATCTCATTAGGAGACACACAGTATTGGCTTGTTCCATTATTGATTACATTCTCTCTGATCATTTGGCTAGACTGATATCCTCCAAGTTTCTCCCTGTAGAGTTACTACTTTTCCCTTTACAGTTAATAAGTAATTCATAAGGAGTTACTTTGAGAAGCTGCATATAGTCTGCTTTTCATTCTTTCAACTTTTAGCATTAGTATTTGTTGATTCTTGCCTTAATCAATTATTACTATCCTGGTTGCAAAATGGTGACTTTTTATCTTCAACTACATTTATTAGTTGACATGCTACTTGCTTTCAGGCTTAAATTTCTATTTTCTCCTATCTATTTCATAATTATTTTATATCAGTATGGTATCATGAATTTATACTGTATTCAATGAGTTCATTCAATGGGTTTAATCAACCAACTGTTTTCATAATTTGTTTTGCTGCTGAAGTTGTTCCATTTTTTAGTTCCTTTTGGCCAGATACTTTTTTCTAGTGTCCTGGTCTATCAATATTGTAATAATTTAGGATTAGTTTATAGCTCTGGTCTCTTTTCTATATACTTATTCTGGGTAATCTCATCTGATCCAATAGTTTAAACATCATCTTTACAATGAAGACCTTAAATTTGTATCCCTAGCCCAAACCCTCCCCCTGAATTCTAGATTTGCATTTCCAATATCCTACTTCACATTTTTATTTCAAGTATTCCACTTGGATGCACTTCTTCAAAAAGGGCATTGCTGATAACTCACCAAAACACACTCTTCTTTCTATTCCTTTACTTTTCCCTTAGCACATTTCACCACATGATATATTTATTTGCTCTTTTTTCCCCAAATGTCTATCTTTCACACTAGAATGTAAATTATGAAAGCAGAGACTTATTTTTAGTTTTCAATGTTTTTTTTTTGTCTATTGAAGACTGTCTGACACATATTAAGAACTAAATATTTGTTGAATTGATGAAATATGTTGAATGGAATTATGCTAAGATAAACTTATACAACCCTCTCTAGAGAGAGTCTTGCTAATAAATCCAAAATTCCTGCTGTGTGCTGATGCCTATCTGCAGGACAGACATAGGTGGCACTACCAAAATGATTTTCCTTCTTCTGTGTTTCTTGTGGCCCCCAAATTCCCACCCCACTTCCTGAATGCATGACACTTTATTTCTCTAGACTGGCTGATATATTCAGTCTGGTTATATTTTGTCTCTCTGTTATGATGGTCATTTGGTCTAGAAAATGATTTTGCCCAACTGTGGTCTGTGGTCTTACACTTTAACTCTCAAAAGCTCACCTTGATGCCCATTTTTCAAATTCTTGGTGACACCACCTTATTGCTTCTTGTTCTCAAACTTGTAAATTGTTCCTTGTGAACTCTGCTCACAGAATCATTTGTTACATAGAAGATCTAGGCCTATTTTCCTTATATACAATAGCATCTCTGGTTTGAATTTTGTTAGTTGGGTTGTGTTAGCATACTTTCTAATGAGAATACCAGTATTCATCTTTGGAATCAGGACATGCAGAAGAAAGTTTATATATGTTCTTGATTATGCATCATTTTTTAACCATAGATGGAACAATCCTTACCCATTATTTTGGCATCACTTATGACAGTTGTTATAAAGCACTGTGCTCTATATCATATACACAGATGTTTACATGTAAGCCTCCAAAAACCTTGTGGAAAGAGTGAAAATTTTCACTGTTATAGATGAAAAAATGGAATCTTGGCAGGTGTAAGTAATTTTTCCCAAGACCATTCAAAGAAGACTTTAAAAAAATCACTTACATATATTCAAGCTTAATTTATCAAACTCCAAAGCCTGTTTTTTACTACATATTATTACATATTACGTATTATTACATAAATTACATATTTACTACATATTAAAAACATATTATTTCTCTCAACATACTGAGTAAAGAGCCTGGCTCTTTATAATTGTGACCTCTCCAACCAACCTACCAAATATTCTTGGTGCAAAGTTGCTTTTTTTTGAGTGCCTATAACAAGTGCCTGTGGATTCTTGTTAGATATGACTGAAGAACTTTACATTCTAAGCCAAGCAGAGTGTATAATAGATGCAAGCCTCAAACCTGCCAATAATTCTGGGCAGGTTTAATCTTTATCTTCTTCTGCTTTTTTTTTTTTTTTTTTTTGCAATGGATTGATGCAGGACAGCATTTCTCAGCTGGGGGAAATTTAGCTTCCCAAGGGATATTTAGCAATATTTGGGAACATTTTTGCTTGTTACAACTGTGGAGTTACTACTGGCACCTATGAGGTAAAAGACAAAGATGGTGATAAATGTCCTGTAAAACACAGAACAACCTTCCACAATATAGAATTATCTGCCCCAAAATATGAAAAGTATTCAGGTGAGAAACTTTAATCTAGGACTAACATGATAACTCAAAAAGCCCAGATGTTAATGACAGGATTTGAAGTTCAGACTCTTTCACTTACTAACTTTCCTAAACATTACTTGTATATCCACAAAATGAGAATAATAATACTTACCTGGAATACTCTGAGGTTTAAATTAGATCATGTCACATAAACAGCTAAAAACACTGTCTGACACATGGCAAACACTCCATATATATTCATTATTGTTATTACTACTAGGTGTTCTTTTTACCTCTGTGCCAGACAATGGAATGGTTCTCAGTTTTTCTTTGAGAGATACATTGTAGCCCTGCCTCCCCCAAAAGAACTGCTCCCTTGATCTAGGGAAAAACTGGAGTTTGATGGTTAGTAGAACTTCTTCCTTTAAATCACATCATGTCTACTCCAAAAATTGAGCATCTGTGATCACTTTACACTTTTTCCCATCCTTTCTGTGAACTAGCAGATTGATTTTTAAGCTTATCCTGTTGACATTTTCAGTTCCTAGGAAGTAAGACATTTGTTTTTCTCTAAGCTTTGTCCCTGTGGATAACTCTCCCTGATGGCACCCATCTTTTAGGAATTTCAACAATCCCCCAAATAAACCTAAGCCCATCTGCTAAAGGGCCTAAAAAAAGTCAGCAGTGTGATTAAAGGAAATTGAAGCTTTTGGTCTCACCTCTGCCTCTGGATTTTCTTTTTGTTTGATTTTCTTGAAACTTCAAATTTACCAGGGAACGAAAACTGTTTCCTTCAGGTTAATGCATGTGTTCTCAATAATATGAGAAATAGGGGGGCAAAGTGTTGAATAGAAAAAGTTATTACTGGAAAATATGGGAGGATTAGCTATAGTGAAGGAGTAAAGACACTTCAGCCTAAATAATTTTTAATTAATTTAATTTTATTTCTTTTTTGGGTTCCAAAATTCATTGTTTATGCATCTCACCCAGTGCTCCATGCTCCATGCCCTCCTTAATACCCACCACCAGGCTCACCCAAGCCCCATTTCCCCTCCCCTTCAAAACCCTCAGTTTGTTTCTCAGAGTCCATAGACTCTAATGGTTTGTCTCCCCCTCTAATTTCCCCCAACTCACTTCTCCTCTCTTCACTCTTATGCAGTAATGTGTGAGGAATCCCATTTTCCATGTGGGAAGATAACTTGACAGAAATTTAGGCACAGATTAGGCTCAGATTTAGGAAATCCTCCACTGGCTCAGCCTGGACTGATTATATGGTCTGGGCCTCAGTTGGTTTCTTCACAATATCATGAGGATAATAATATATTCATAGGGTAATTTTGAGAACTAAGACCACCTATCTACAAAGATCTAATACATAGTAAGTACTCAACATTACTATTAGTTTATCTTTTCGATATTCCTCTTTGTTCAGTCTCTAATCTTTGGGAAGAGGAATATTTGATATACTCAAACACAGAAACTTTATCAAAAAGTTCTAATTACCTAAACTCTGATTTGTCAGGTTTTTTTGTTTTGTTTTGTTTTGTTCTTATTTAGTGGTTATTCTTTCTTTTCTCACAGTTCTCTGATATAGAACAAGATACAAGATTTCTGTTGTTATTTTTCAAACTAAATCTTCTTACATGCAAATATTTTAAAGAGAAAATGTTTCCATTATAGAAATAAATCTTAGCCATTCATTTGTGTGTTGGAGTCCAGATAGCACTGCAAGTCCATATTATTAACTACCCCATCTAACCAAACCACACAGAAATGATAGAATATGTGAAAAACAGATTAACATTTCCCTGTACCAACAACTGAATACTAACTCAGAAAAATAAAGGACTGAAGTTATAGGTTTGCTGGGCTCTAAGCCCTGAAGCACACAGAGGTCACTAAAAATTGACTCTTGAGGGGTAGAGGAGCTGGAGTAGGGTCATCAAGCTTGTAATGAGAGACTGAAAAGCTTCAGGAGTCACCTAAGGCTATAGGCTGTATACAGTTGCATACCGTGTTGGAGGAAGAGACACACACATATCCAATAACCTGTACTAGAGCTAACCAAGCATCAGGTAAACAGTTGAATCTGTGATAGCTCCAGGATCATTTATTTTTGCTGTCACTGTTAGTCCAAATTCTGTCCCTGTGAAATGGGGGTTAGGGTGGGCAACCAGAAAATAACCAATTAAGTAAGAATGACTAAAGAAAGAGGGAGGAAAAGAAAAAGGAATGATAAATAATTAGAAACAATTCTTACTAAGAGTCTGCATGACACAATATACGGGAATGTATAGAAAACTAATACTATGTAACAGTCCACAAACTCGGTAATAAGGAGGTGGTTTAATTAGTAGTGAAAAGTTTTTAATGATTGTAAGTGAGATAAAAAGAAAAAAGAGTAAACATTTTTTAAAATATATTATGAAACAAATCATGAATTACGAATAAATGGGGGAAAAGAATAAATTCTTTTTCTTTTATATATTTAGTAGTATATAAGATATATTATTTTATGTATTATTTATATATTTAGTAATATATAAAATATATAAAAGAACCGGTGGTGGAAATTTGCAATTAAAATGGTGGCTCAGTTGGTTAAGCAGCTGCCTTCAGCTCAGGTCATGATCCCAGCGTCCTGGGATTGAGTCCCACATCGGGCTCCTTGCTCGGCAGGGAGCCTGCTTCTCCCTCTGCCTCTGCCTGCTTCTCTGTCTGCCTGTGCTCGCTCTCTCTCCCTCTCTCTCTGACAAATAAATAAATAAAATCTTTAAAAAAATATATGTTTATTAACATTTCTTAAAAATTCCATGGACAAAATAATACTCTAGAATGGAGGGACAATTAAAAAGAGAATTCCTGGTGTGCCTGGGTGTCTCAGTGGGTTAAGTGCCTGACTTCAACTCAGGTCATGATCTCAAAGTCCTGTGATCAAGCCCCACCTTGGGATCTCTGCAGGGAATCTGCAGGGAATCTGCTTGTCCCTCTCCCTCTGCCTCTGACCTTTCCCCGACTTGTGCGCGCGCGCTCTCTCTCTCTCTCTAAAGTAAATAAAACCTTTGAAAGACACAGAGAGAGAGAGAAACAAGGAAAGAAAGAGAAAAAGAAAGAGAAAGAAAGAAGGATGGAGGGAGGAAAGAGTCAAGGGAGGGAGAGAGGGAGGAAGAAAGAAGAAGAAAAAGAAGGAAAAGAAAGAAAGAAAGACTAAATTGGAATCTAAATCTGAGGAATTCTTTTAGAATACAACCTCGGGAGATTTAAAAAAAAAAAAAACAGTATAAGCACAACAGAGAAAGAAATGGACATGAAAGATACAATAAGACATCGATAAATTGAGGTCTCCTAATTTTCCCAAAGTTGAGAATAGACAAGATGACAGAGAGACAGTATCTATTTAATGTGGCTGAGAATTTTTCCACCTTTGAAGAAAGATGAAAAATGTACATATAAAACCAAGCCAGAATAATGAAAATAATTACTCCAAGAACACATCCTAGTGAAGTTGAAAAATACCAAGAACAAATAGAGAATCTTATAAGCCTTTGAAAAAAATAGTAATATTACCTACAAAGAAATGACAGACCTAGAACAGTGATCTCATCAGCAAGAATAAAAGATAGAAGACAGAATAAAATCTTCTAAGTACTGAAGGAAAATAACTTCCAATTTCACATTCTAGATTAAGCTGAAATACCACTCAAAGGAAATAGAAGTAAAGATATTTTCAGATATTCAACACATAACAGAATTTACTACCCATAGGACCTTATTGGAGAAACTATTAATGAGTACAATTTAACAAGAATAAAAGTTAATCCAGAAAGAAAAATGCCACAAACATTAACAAAATATTTGCCATAAAATTATTATTTTTAGGTCAAAATATGTACAAATCTAGAATTCTAAAAGTAAATTCTAGAAAATGAAGAGTTAAACTTACTAGATGTTATTTCTCATGCAGGGGAATAGAAGTAATGAAAACTTTAGACTCTGATAGAAAAATGTATTCGAGTATATATGTTAATATTTGTAAAGGCTTGCATGGAGCACTGGGTGTGGTGAAAAAATAATGAATACTGTTTTTCTGAAAATAAATAAATTGGAAAAAAAATATTTGTAAAGGCAATAAGCCAGTAATAAAACAAATTGATCAATCTAACAGAAGGCAGATAGGAGAAAAATCAGCAAAGGAAAAGCATAATAAATGGAAAACACGAAATGTTAGAGATAATTCCAAATTCGTCTAAAATGTGATGTGAGTTTTTAAAAATCATATCATAGCTTTGAATTACTATAATAATCTAAATTCATTAAGTTAAAGATTAAAAATTAAAATTAAAAAATATTTACAATGAATACCATAGAAATATTACATCTCAAACCCAATAGATAGAGCTAAAGTATTGGTTATATAGAAATTTTAGACAAATGCAATTATTCTAAAAACAAGAGGTATTAAAATCAAATTAGCTACAGAAGCTAGTAAAAGAAAAACAGATTATATGTAAGAAGGCAAAAATAAGGAAATGAAAGAGACAAGGGCAGACAATAATGAAATTAAACAATATATATAATCACAAAAGTAATAGAATGTTTCTTAAAAAGACTAATAACCTCTAGCAAGGTTGATGTGGACACTTTACATTACTTTAATTTGTTTAATCTTCACAGGAATCCTATGTGGTAGGTATTATTAAGAGTTGGTACAAATAAGCATTAATATAGAAAGGAAAGGAAGAATATGGCCATAAATGCAACAGATATTTTACAAATAGTAACAAATTCTGAAGACAACTTTTTTCCAGGACATTGCAAATTTGTCAATGACAATTACCAAAAGTAACTTACAAAAAACAAAAACAAAAAAACCCACCTAATACCTATTTTAAAACATGGAATGGGCAGTCTACAATTTATCCCTCAAAAAAAAGCTATTAGTAAGCTGAGGCTATTTTATTTTATTGAGTGAGAGAGACAGAAAGAGCACAGCAGGAGGGGAGGGCAGAGGGAGAAGGAAAAGCAGGTTCCCTACAGAGCAGAAAGCCAGATGCTGGTAGGAATCCTAGGATCCCCAGCATCATGACCCAAGCCAAAGGTAGATGCCCAAGGAACTGAGTCACCCAGGTGCCCCTTGAGGCAATTTTATAGAATCATTTTATTAATTTCAAATCCTATCTCATATAAAAAGTTTCACATAACAGAATTAGGGGGTGGTTAACAAATTAATGTTAGGAAGCTAATGCAACTTTGAAAATAAGACCTGATGGAGAATTCAAGAAAATCCAAAATTAGTCACATGTGGTAACATAGATGAAAAATTCCTAAATACAATTTCTATAAATCAAATCCAGCAGTGTTTAATAAATACCTTATAGCCAAGGAGGATTTCTCGTAGGAACTCAAGAATGATTTAACATGAGAAACTAATGCAGAGGTGCCTGGGTTGCTCCGTCTGTTGAATGCCCCATTCTTGATTTCTACTCAGGTGATGATCTCAGGGTCATGAGATTTAGCTCTATGTCATGCTCTGCATTGGGCATGGAGCCTGCTTGGGATCCTCTCTCACTCTCCCTCTGCCCCTTCCCCCTCTTGTGTACATGCATGATCTCTGTCTAAAAAAAAGGGAAAAAGGAAATACAGCAATGTAATTCACATAGCAACATCAACATGACAAATGAAAAACTACTTAAGGAAAAAATACATATAGAGAGTAAATTTTAAGAAATGTGCTTATTCATCATGAATAAAGTAGTGTGGTCCACTCTCAGTCATCATTCATCATCATTCGTCATTGTTCCTAGCCAAGGAAAGGCTGGCAGAAAAATAAACAAATAAAGACTGGTAAAGAATAAATAAAACAAGGATGCCTGGGTGGCTCAGTCAGTTAAGCATCTGCCTTCAGCTCAGGTCATGATCCCAGGAGTCCTGCATTGGGCTCCTTGCTCAGTTAGGAGTCTTCTCTCTCTCCTTCTGCCTGCCACTTCCCCTGCTTGTGCTCTCTCTCTCTCTCTGGCAAATAAATAAATAAAACCTTAAAAACAACAACAGAATAAATAAAACAATTATTTGTATAGAGCACATTTATCAATAAAAAGGAATTGTATGATAATTTCTAAACAAACATTTAGAGCTCACAATAAGGTTCAGCAAGGTTGTTAGATAGGTTAATATATAAAAAATCAAAAAGAATTTGCATGTTTTACTATATTCAATATATAAAGTAAATAAAAATAACCAATGATATGATACTGATTATAATAGCAACAAAATTATAAGGTGCCTAGGAAAACACCTAACAAAAATATGTAGGCTCGTATAATTTCCTACAGTCACCTTAACAAAGTAACACAAACTACGTGGCTCAAAATAACAGAAACTCTCAAGTATCTGGACCCTAGAGGTCTGAAATCATGATATTGGCAGGGCCATACATACTCTCTTTAAACTCTCAAAGGGAGAATTCTTTGCTTCTTCCAGCTTCTGGTCACCTGGGATGCTCTGTGTTTGTGCTGCACCTCCAATCTCTGCCTCCATTTACACATGGTGCTTCCCCTACATATCTGTGTCTTCACATGGCTGTCTTCTTAGAAGAACAATCATACTGAATTACTGTCCCACTCTATTCCTTTATGACTTTAACTACTTGCATCTGTAATGACCCTATTTCCAGGTAAGATCACATTTTGGGTGCTTTGAAAATAAGAAGTTAAGGGATGTCTGATTGGCTCAGTTGGTTAAGCATCTGACTCTTGATTTCAACCTGGGGCATGTTCTTCTGGGTTGTGGGATTGAGCCCCACATTGGGCTTGGTGCTTAGCAGAGGGTCTGCTTAAAGATACACTCCCTCTGACCCCCCCACCCTCCTCAAATAAATAAATGTATCTTTTTAAAAAAGAAAATAAGAAGTTAAAATTAAGGGGGTTAAGATTTCAACAAATATTTGCAGGGGACACAATTCAACTCATAACAATCCCCAAAATCAAACTATTTTTAAAAAATTTATTTACTTGAGAGAGAGTGATGGGAGGGGCAGAAGGAGAGGGAGAGACAGTATCTTTGAGCACACTCCCCACTGAGCAGGGAACCCAATGTGGGGCTGGATCCCAGGATCCTGAGATCATTACCTGAGCCGAAATCAAGAGTCAACTGCTTAAATGACTGAGCCATTCAGGCGCCCCTCAAACCATTTTTTAAGGACGTAGAAGACCTACATCTAAGAAACAAATACAAAGGCCATTAGAACTACTTGGCTTCAAACAGACTGTCCATTTTCCTGATTACTTAGTTCAGCAAGTAAAACTGCATGCCATGGGGAGCAGTAAGAAGAGGATGTAAATTGGGGCTTTTGACAGGATTTAGGCTTATGTTGGTGATTTGGGAGAGAGCTTAAGGACCTGAGGGTTCGGTCTGGACTGGATGATGTCAGAAAGTAGAGCTAATTACTTGGGGATTGTGGGTTACTGGAGATCTTAACTTTATCTAAGAGGTATGAGAAACAAAGAAATAATTTTATAACCGGCAAATAAGCAACATTCACAGGTTATCTGGGAAGGGTATGTTCAGTCATCTTTATGGTTTGTATGGCATCCTTACTTTTGTCTGTGTCATTAGGTAATTGCCTTGTTTTAGTCTTGCTCCATCACAAGCACAGTGACTTCATGTGATGAGTTTCTGTGACATATTTGCCACCGTCCAGCTGCCACAAGGCAGTCACCAGCTGACAGTTATTTTAAGGGTCTTTCCTCCATTTCACCTGAACTAGTACCATGATTATGAATGAGAATATTATAAAGATGTCAATTCTACTCAAATAATTGATGCAATCACTTTGTAGAGTAAATAGACACAGTAAAGAGGACTGTGGCAAATTGAAAAGTGCATGCTCTTGGCTAAATACATTAGCATTTTTCAAAAGGACAAACAATTCATCCTTGGAACTGATTCAGTCTCCATTTTATAATTAAGATGACCACACATTCTAGTTTGCTCAAAACAGTGCTGACTGACACCTATTGTTTCAGCTTCCAATCCAGTTAGCATTTTCCCCAGATTTTTCATTTTTTACTGAAGTATTCATTTTAATAATTACATTAAAAATAAACCAGAATTAGTGTGGTAAAGCTCCCCTGTGCACTTTCAACTTCTGTCATACTAATCATCTAGCAGTATGTGATGTTTACGAGCAGCGAATAGTCTTATTCACTATGAAGTTAATTCAGGAAATCAGTCTTCAATGACCCATCTCTCTTTTCCAAACCTTTTTCATAAATAATACAATTTACATCTTCCCTTCAAGGACAAAATGCAGAGTATTCCCTGATATAGCAAAGTGTGTGCTAACAATAGCAGCAAGAGACAACAATTACTTTTGGTATGCAGTTACAGTAGAGAAAGAGTTGGTTTTTTTTTTTTTGGTGGGGGAGGGGGGTTGAGTATATTTTTATTACTAAGAATGCTCATAAGGGTGGAAGCTGTTACCATTGGTCTTGGAAATAGAAATGTAAATTAAACTCACTTGATTAGTTTTAGCAATATCCTGGCTTCTAGTAGTATTTTCCCAGCCTTATTGAGATATAATTGACAACTAGAATTGTAATGTATTTAGAGTGTACAAAATGATTTGACATACACACACATTGTGAAAGGTTTCCTGCAATTGGGTGGGGGATGTATTTGATGCCACTGCCCCAGCTGGTTACATGGTATACCAGACAGCTGTGCTCTAGCCCCCATCGGGGTTTCCAAGATGCACTGAATTTCCAGACCTTGAGTCGGTGGAGTCAGGAAGAAATATGGCAAATTATAGGTTAGGTGTATGTGAAATGCATATTGGAAATGAAGACTGAGCAGTCAACAATAAAGAGCAAAGAGTGGCTTTATAGTTTATGCTTTTTTTGGTAGCAGATGTTTTCTTCCATTTATTTATTCAATCATTAATGTATTATTATGGACTCACAGAGTTTTGGTTTTTTTTTTTAACCTTAGGGTTAAAATTCAATATTATTATTAGAGCTTATTCTAGAATTTAGAATTTTTTATTCTAAAACATTACACTTTGCTTATTTGTAACTTCTCAGAAAGTGGGAAACTTAACTCATCTACAATGTATTTACTTCTTTGTTCATGCCTCGTATACCTGTAAAGTAGTTGTTAACCCATATCTTATATGGTAACATTTTGCAACAAATATTTTTTAACAGCCATCAGCTCAAGAAATCTTTAAAATCCCATTAAAAGTTAAAGACTGAGGGGCACCTGGGTGGCTCAGTCAGTCAGGCATCTGTATTCAGTTCATGTCATCATCCCAACGTCCTGGGATCAAGTCATGAATCTGGCTTCTTGCTCAGTAGGGAGCCTGCTTCTCCCTCCCCATCTGCACTCCCCTTGCTTGCTCTTTCTCTCACTATCCTTCTCTCACTCTCCCTCTCTCTGTTTGTCAAATAGATGACCCCAAAGACAAAGGAAATGAAAGCAAAAATGAAATTTTGGGGCTTCATCAAGATCAAAAGCTTCTGCACAGCAAAGGAAACAGTCAACAAAACAGACACAACCCACAGAATGGGAGAAGATGTTTGCAAATGACACTACAGACAAAATGCTGATATCCAAGATCTATAAAGAAGTCCTCAAACTAAATACACACAAAACAGATAATTGCATCAAAAAATGGGCGCCTGGGTGGCTCAGTGGGTTAAGCTGCTGCCTTCGGCTCAGGTCATGATCTCAGGGTCCTGGGATCGAGTCCCGCATCGGGCTTTCTGCTCAGCAGGGGGACTGCTTCCCTTCCCCTCTCTCTCTGCCTGCCTCTCTGTCTACTGTGATCTCTCTCTGTCAAATAAATAAAAAAAAAAAAAAGGGCAGAAGACGTGAACAGACACTTCTCCAAAGAAGATATGTAAATGGCATGGCTAATAGACCCATGAAAAAATGTTCATCATCATTAGGCATGAGGGAGATTAAAATCAAAACCACTCTGAGATACCACTGTACACCAGTTAGAATGGCCAAAATTAACAAGACAGTAAACAACATGTGTTGGAGGGGATGTGAAGAAAGGGGAACCCTCTTCCACTGTTGGTGGGAATGCAAGTTGGTGAAGCCACTTTGGAAAACAGTGTGGAGATTCCTTAAGATATTAAAAATAGAGCTTCCCTATGACCCTGCCATTGCACTGCTGGGTATTTACCCCATAGATACAGATGTAGTGAAAAGAAGGGCCATCTGTACCCCAATGTTCATAGCAGCAACGGCCACAGTTGCCAAACTGTGGAAAGAACCAAGATGCCGTTCAAAGGATGAAAGGATAAAGAAGATATGGTCCATATAAATGATGGATTATTCTCCATCAGAAAGGATGAATACACAGATTTGTATCAACATGGATGGGACTGCAAAAGATTATGCTGAGTGAAATAAGTCAAGCAGAGAGAGTCAACTATCATATGGTTTCACTTAGCATAAGGAATAATATGGAGGACAGTGAGAGATGGAGCGGAGAAGTGAGTTGGGGGAAATCGGAGGGGGAGACAAACCATGAAGACTGTGGACGCTGAGAGACAAACTGAGGGTTTTGGAGGGGAGAGGATGGGGGGTTGGGTAAGCCTGGTGGTGGGTATTATGGAGGGCATGTATTGCATGGAACGCTGGGTGTGGTGGATAAACAATGAATTTTGGAACACTGAAAAGAAATAAAATAAAATGAAAAAAAATTAGGGATGGAATTTCTCAAAAAATTTTCCAGTAGTTATTTTAAGAAGACTGTGCCCAAAGATGATGACTTAACATGTACAGAACATGTACAGACTCAGATGATGCCTTTAACCATAACACCATGGAGTAGGACATTCATTTAGATTCATTACTAAATGGAATTTTGCTTACTTTCAAATCCAAGTTTTCTTTTACATGATCTCCAAGTTAAATTATATCTATTAATGTGTTAACTCTATTAGCAGAAAGAGACTATATACAAAGTATATTATGTTAATATCATCAGATCTTATAAAGGGAAATATCAGGTAAGATAATTGCAAAAAATAGTATGATTTTTTATATGTTTCATAGAATTAAACCTTTTTTGGTATTTCATTCTCTCAAAAGTGAGGCATTTGTTATTTTTTTAAGTGCTTTTGTAAATTAAGTTTAAAAAGTTCAACATTGAAAATAGAGCTTTGCTTTTGCAGGGATAATATCAATATGCATTTTGTGAAGAATGGGATAATGGTAAAAAAAAAAATCCCCTTACAAAATTAAGAAATATTTGGGGCAGAAGTATTCTTGGAATTAGTTGTAGTATACACATAAGTCAAACTGTAAGCACAGAAGCTGCAGTATTCTGAAATAGAAGCTGTAGTTGTGGAATTCCACACACACACACACACACACACACAGGTGACCTTAGTTAGAATAACCACATTACAAAGTTTGTGGGATGAAGATGAGATTGGAACTGAAGCCATATTTCAGCGTAGCCCTATGTAGTTTCTCTCACTGCTGCCCATCATCAACCTGATTTCAGAAATGTTTTGTTTTTAAAGAACCACTTTGTAAATCAACGCTTGTGAGTCCTCTAGATTTTCTTCATTTACTTCAAAATCAATATGAAATATTTACTAAAAATATTCAACAAAGGGGGTTGTCAAAAATACTATCTTTGAAAGATTTTATTGATTTGCACTCTATCGGAAAACAGGAAGACACTGACAATTAGTCATATAAAAGCAAGAGTAACTTAAATGATATATAAGATTTAATTCTGAAATTGTAGAGTTTTGCTTTGGAGTATCTCGACTGGTAGGAACACCATGTTATTGGAGTTCTAAAATTTAATTGAATAAGTTATGCTCTGGGATTCAATGAAACTGACAAAATGCCTATAATTTTATACCATCTAAAATTGATAAAACATTCAAAAAATCATCTTAACATATTTGATACACTTTTTCATGTAAAAATATTAAAGAATGGACCCTAACTGGAGGCTAACTATGAATATCTGTGAAAATATTGGGGGTTGAAATATTTATATATGCTAATACGAAAAATTTTATGCTTGAGAATGTTCTCCATTTAGCAGAATTTGCTCTGAGCTTACCAGATACCTTGGCATTTTTAGTGCTCTTTCAATTAAAAATAAGGAAGGGGAGGGCGCCTGGGTGGCTCAGTGGGTTAAGCCACTGCCTTCCGCTCAGGTCGTGATCTCAGGGTCCTGGGATTGAGTCCCGCGTTGGGCTCTCTGCTCAGCAGGGAGCCTGCTTTTCTCTCTGTCTCTCTCTCTGCCTGCCTCTCTGCCTACTTGTGATCTCTGTCTGTCAAATAAACAAATAAAATCTTTAAAAAAAAAAAATAAGGAAGGGGAGATGAACCATGAGAGACTGTGGACTCTGAGGAACTAAATGAGGGTTTGGAGGGGGAGGTTGGTGGGAGGTTGGGTGAGCCTGGGTATTATGGAGGGCAAGTATTGATTGCATGGAACACTGGGTGGGGTGCATAAACAGTGAATTCTGGAACACTGAAAAGAAATTTTAAAAAATAAATAAAAATTTAAAAAAAATTTTTAAAAAACTAATATAATCTACAGAGAAGTTTCAATAGAAGGTATCTATTTAAATTTGTTAACCATAAAATGCAACTTAGAAGTCTATATCAGGCAGTTTTATGAAATGAGACCGTATTTGAAAGAAATACCAATGGTGTTGTATTAAAGAGCTACTGCTAATTCCTTAAAGTATGTGATTTAAAAATGTGAATTAATACTGGAGGAGGATCTAGTATTGTCCTGACTGACACCATTTTACCTTCAACCTGACTTATTCTTCTTAATTGCTTTCCCTCCAGCTTACCTGTTAACTCAGGCAAGGGACCCAGAGGACAAAACATTCAGTGATGGGAACTGAAACTATCCCCTCAAGAAGTAACAGCTGCCCTAATGTCAACAAGACCCTGCATGATTGACCCCAAGACAATGATCAACCTAACCTTTGCTGCTCAGCTGCCCATACCCATTCATCTTTCTTCCCTATTTATCCTGCATAAATTTAGCCGTAGTCACAGCACCTTGGAGATAGTTCTTGGGACACTAGTCTTCTGTCCCAGTGTGGGCCTCACTGGATTAAATTCCTTTCTTGTTTCACCACCACTGGTGTTTCTGCCTTTACAGATTTTGTCAGTGGCAAGTGGTGAAACCTGGTCTGTTTGGGTCCCTAGTGCCAGGTGCTCCCATACCCTAAGGCTCCGCTAACAATACCAAGAACAGTTATGCTGCATATCTTCTTTTTAATGTTCAAATAATCAATAAAAGGATGCTTTTGTATATTGCATTAAGGTATATAGATGTATGCTATTTTTAAGTAAGAATTTTATTTTTGAGAATAGTTTTTAATAGAATTACTTTATAGCTCCAATATTATAAAATTAGAAATTTTGTGGGAAAAAATAATTTTAGTTATTTTGGGTGCCCCTTTTACCCTCACAATTGTCTCAATTTAGATAAAACACTTTTTCATCAGCCTTTGTGTGACCTGCTACCGTCTATACACTTGCCAGTGTTTGGTTCAGGATCAAAGTGTGAAGTGTTTCACGTCTCAATGTCTTCAGCTTGATTGGGCAGTCGGGTATAAATCCTCTTCATTCAATGAACATTTCTCAAAAACTTGTGTTAGGTTTAGAAATATGGTATAATCTTTGCTCTCAGGAGCCTTTTTTTTTTTTTTTTCTGGTGAGTTAAAAGTTATGCACATGGGGCACCTGGGTGGCTCAAAGGGTTAAAGCCTCTACCTTCGGCTCAGGTCATGATCCCAGGGTCCTGGGATCAAGTCCCACATCAGACTCTCTGCTTGGCAGGGAGCCTGCTTCCTCCCCTCTCTCTATGCCTGCCTCTCTGACTACTTGTGATCTCTGTTAAATTAAAAAAAAAAAAAAAGTCATGCACATGAAACAACTCACCGAGACCAGTATATATCAGTGCAAAATAACATTATCAAGAACAGAAGTAAATGGTGCAGACAAATTCATGCTGGCAGAAGGGCATAAAAGCACTAAAGATGACCGTTTTCTAGGAAAGTTCTGAAAACGTAGCTCTAGGACTGGTTATCCAAATGACTGGCTAAATGTCAAGCAGACAAGGAGAAAATGGGAGAGGTGAACCAATAGAGGAGGCTTTCTTTGGGTGGTCAGCAGACAAGGCAAGAAGGCAGTGTACTGCAAGGAGCTCTGAACACAGGGGTAAAGACCTGAACTTCAGCTGAAGGTCTAGAAAGTCATGAGCAAGGATGTATAAGACACCTGAGTAGAAGGCTCATGCATTGCTAGGTGGACTGGAGAATGGGGCACTGTTACTGGAGACAATTTAGAGACATATTAAGAAGTCTAGATTCGAAGGGATAAGGTCCTGGACTAACACAATGAATGTGAAAGTGAAAAAGAAAGGGGCAAATTCAGGGAATGTCTTGAAGAGAAAGGAACTGGCTAACTATCTTACATAAGAAACATGACTTTTTTTTTCCAATTTATTTATTTTCAGAAAAACAGTATTCATTATTTTTTCACCACACCCAGTGCTCCATGCAAGCCGTGCCATCTATAATACCCACCACCTGGTACCCCAACCTCCCACCCCCCCGCCACTCAGACTGTTTTTCAGAGTCCATAGTCTCTCATGGTTCACCTCTCCTTCCAATTTACCCAAATTCCCTACTCCTCTCTAACGCCCCTTGTCCTCCATGCTATTTGTTATGCTCCACAAATAAGTGAAACCATATGCCACCCCCCCGCCACTTCAAACCCCTCAGACTGTTTTTCAGAGTCCATAGTCTCTCATGGTTCGCCTCCCCTTCCAATTTACCCAAATTCCCTACTCCTCTCTAACGCCCCTTGTCCTCCATGCTATTTGTTATGCTCCACAAATAAGTGAAACCATATGATAATTGACTCTCTCTGCTTGACTTATTTCACTCAGCATAGTCTCTTCCAGTCCCGTCCATGTTGCTACAAAAGTTGGGTATTCATCCTTTCTGATGGAGGCATAATACTCCATAGTGTATATGGACCACATCTTCCTTATCCATTCATCCGTTGAAGGGCATCTTGGTTCTTTCCATAGTTTGGCGACTGTGGCCATTGCTGCTATAAACATTGGGGTACAGATGGCCCTTCTTTTCACGACATCTGTATCTTTGGGGTAAATACCCAGGAGTGCAATTGCAGGGTCGTAGGGAAGCTCTATTTTTAATTTCTTGAGGAATCTCCACACTGTTCTCCAAAGAGACTGCACCAACTTGCATTCCCACCAACAGTGTAAGAGGGTTCCCCTTTCTCCACATCCTCTCCAACACATGTTGTTTCCTGTTTTGTTAATTTTGGCCATTCTAACTGGTGTAAGGTGATATCTCAATGTGGTTTTAATTTGAATCTCCCTGAGGGCTAATGATGATGAGCATTTTTTCATGTGTCTGATAGCCATTTGTATGTCTTGGTTGGAGAAGAGTCTGTTCATATCTTCTGCCCATTTTTTGATGTGTTTGTCTCTTTCATGTGGGTTGAGTTTGAGGAGTTCATTATAGATCCTGGATATCAACAAAGAAATCTAATTCTTTGAGCTTTAGCTCTGAGAATTTGTATTGGCTAGCCTGGGAGTCAAGATTCAACAAGGACTTTCCATTTATAGAACCTGAAATAATATGTCGTATTGATACAATCATTGGGTCACAAGATGTGTTCTAGGAGGGCGGCTCACTTAGTATTGGTCATAACAAACACACAAAATAAAATATTTTTTTTCATGATTTTTTTTTAAAGATTTTATTTATTTATTTGACAGAGAGAGATCACAAGCAGGCAGAGAGGCAGGCAGAGAGAGAGAGGGAAGCAGGCTCCCTGCTGAACAGAGAGCCCGATGCGGGACTTGATCCCAGGACCCTGAGATCATGACCTGAGCCAAAGGCAGCGGCTTAACCCACTGAGCCACCCAGGCGCCCCCAAAATAAAATTTCTAATAGGGATTCTTTTGTGTGTTCAGTGAAGTTAGTGGTAAATCATGACATAAATGTTACCAGGATGCCCCTCAACTGGTTTGCACAAAGTCGGAAGCTCCCAGCATTAGTCACTCACAGGCAGTTGACAGGCCTTGTTAAAATGCAAACAAGGTAACACATGAAGCGATTAGGCTCCATTAACACCTTGAACTAATTTAATTGATCAAATTAGCTAACCTATTCTAAAGTGTGAGGAAAAGAAGGATGTTAGCAAGGACAGCAGGGAGATTTTTCATGTGGGAGAAGGGATATCAGAGAAGTCAGAAGAGGCATCTGTCACACAGGGCGCCTATAGTTTGTGATGTTGCCTGGTTCCGGCCTGCATTGTGGATACTTCTTTCTAGAATTATCCTCATTTTTTCTTCTCGGAGGTAAGAAGGAAATGGATAAAGAAGACTGGCCTGGAATCACAAGATCCTATGCCAACCCCGGCTCAGACACTAAATTGCTGTATGCCCTCACTTCACCCTCCACTTAAGAGGGCTTTGGACTATTTAAGTGATGTCTGCTCCAGTGACTCAATTCTATAAAGTAGTTACATTTTTATTTTCACAGGGTTTTTTTGTTTGTTCGTTTGGATTTTTTGGTTATGGTATTTTTCTTTTAGTATAAGGGAGTATTATAAATAAACTCACACTTTTATCAAGAATATCACCTATTTAAGGTTCTGAAGTACCAATGATGATTCAAACACATATTTTCAGACTCTTTTACAGATTACCCTGATATCTTCATTTATGATGAAAATATGTAGGACCTATATTTGCATAAGACAATCTCAGTTTTTCTTAAAGCCATATTTCACATATTACAGAGTTCCATTAGTCATCTAACTATATGATGGATTCTACTTCCAGACTAAGCATTATATCATCATTGAAACAGTACTACATTTACAAATAGTTTAGTCTTTAATATACATATCAAAATGCAGAAAGATTAAATTGATAAATCTCAGCCTCTTCCATCCCTTTCATTTCTGTGGATTATAAGCAACTGTCAAGCTTCTGGAGTTTCATCGAATTATCATCCTTCTATCAAAAATAAAGTTACTTTTCTGATATCCTTGGCTTTTCTTCCATAGAGAATTACTTATAGGAATACCATTTAAGATATCAAATATGATTTCAATGAGGATGAAGCTACAGTTACACGCAGGGGAAATGTGGAACTGGGATTGCTTAGGACAATGTGACATGTTAGGAGATTGCATATCTGGTATTTATGCCTATGTAGTACATCCAGAATGTTCAATTTGAAAAATACATCTGAACTCTTAAATACCTTTATATTGGTACAATCTTTATCGACTAGCATTAGTAAGTAAAGAGAAACGGAAGAAAGGAAGACTGGAAGGAAAAAAGGAAGGAAGGAAAATATATGGGTCAGGTTCTCAGTTTCAGATGACAGGGCAACAGGAACTACATTTATCAGAAAAATTTATTAAGAGAGATAGACAACTGAAAAAACTATTGGCATTGCAGAAGAGACAGATTGCAAGAGTTTCATGAGTCACTCTTTGTATCACCTCAGTAACAGGCTCGCCCAAATCAGGAAGCTCTGAATCAGGAAGCTACCCTACAGCCACTAACCTTAGACCAACCAGGCCAGCTCACTGCTGTGAGGTAGTCTAGCAAGATAAGTGCTTTGCACTTGCTCTTCACCCTTGCCCAACTCATTGCCAAGGCAAAATTTTGTATGGGCAGGCTGAAAAGAGAGTTTTGGCATTATTACTGTTGTTGTTATTACTATTAATTATTATTACTATTACTCTTATATTGGAAAAGTGTATTTAACAATGTAAAATACTAGCCAAAAGTGCAGAGACTGCTCAAAAAAAATTAGAGGAGACACAAATTAGAGAGTCTAATGTGAAATATGCTTAATAACCCCCAAACTTGAATGTTTCAATATTAATTCCAGAAAGAGATAGCAATTTTGAAGGGAGGAGGCATCAGCTAGCACATTTGATCAACTTTCAGCAAACTTACTTAGAATTGTGGTTCTTTACATTTCATGTTTGTCTTTTCTCTTAGCTGTTTGAAAATCTTTTAGAATGAGAATTTTTTTTCTCTTTCTTTTAGAGAGAGACAGAAACGGAGAGCAAGAAGAGGAATGGTGGGAGGGACACAGGGAGAGAGATAGCCCTAAGCTGGCTCCAGGTCCAGTGCAGGGCCCAGCGTGGGCCAATCCCTGGATCTGTGATCATGACCTGAGCCAAAATCAAGAGTTGGACACCCAACCAACTGAGCCACCCAGGCGCCCCAGAAAGAAAATTTTTAATTCTTCAATATTGTTTCTATTGGAATAAAATGAAATGAATAACTATTTCTGAAATGACAAATCAGTCCCACACCATTTTATTGTATTTCTTGATTATTTTTAGAGAAATGTTTGGAGATGGTACAATTCTGTGTCTCCCTCCATTGCTCTGCATGTACTCATTTCTGGTAGCCTATTTCTCCAGACTAGAAATGAGTGAGCTTTTATAAAAGAAGAAAGGCTCCCATCAACATATTACTAAAAATTACTTGACATGATTTTTATTTGAATAACAAAACCAAAACAAAAATAAAACCCAAAGTTTTTTAATTATAGGAAAGACAAAACACATACCTGAGAAATGAAAAAAAAAAGTTTTTCCCTTTAAATTGATGGTAGATGTTTGCAGGATTCTTGATGAATTTATGAGGGATTAACATCACAATACTGAAAATTAAAAACATCTAGATTATTTAGATACTTTTATAAATAGAAAGTTAAACCAGAATGATGACCATCCAAGTTAAGGCATTTGAAATTTTTCTTGTTCCCTAAAATAATGAGGAATGTAATTTAATCCCTTTAGCAACAAGGGGGCATATTCTCTTTTTGGATATCAAATAGACTTCATTTCCTAGTGCCCTTGAATTTCAGTGGGACCAGGTAACAAGTTGTCTCCGACAGAATGTGAGCAGAGGAGATGTGTTCCAAGTTCAGACTGAAGTGGTTAAGAAGAGGCTATGCTTTCTCCACACTCTCTTTTTGTCTGCTGTCTAGGTGTGAAGACTGCTGTGGTGTCCTAAAAAGTGGCAAGGCTATTAAGATGGAAGAAGCCGGACTGTCTGGAAGACTGCATGGGGCAGAGTCCCTGCTGCCTTCGGCTGGCTGGTGAAGTAAGCAAAAAAGATATTATTACTTTAAGCCAATGGGATTTTTAATATTGCTTTCCAAAGCTGTTAACCTACCCTGACTGATACACTTCTTTAACATAGTGTGCTTTGGAAGAAAGTAGTAAATATAAAAGTTTGGTCTACCTACTGTCCAAAGAAATTTCTAGGCCCAAGTTGGAGCTGCTCTTGCCTGGGCTGCCAAGTCAGCAACCTGGAACTTAAGATAGCTGTTGTGGCCCTGTAAATGCTCCACCAGACCAGAGAAACAGAGTATGCAGTCAGCCAATCCCCAGATGCCAAGCCAAGTCTGGGCTCATACTTATTTCGTTATTCCTTTCCAACCCCAACAAGGTTGACAATGTAGCCCCAGCTAATATCTCCTATTTTTCTCTTCTTTGTTCTTTATTCTTTATCCTGGAAAAGCCTCTCACCTTCCACCCCATTTTGTAGTTCTCTGGGGCTGACTCACTTCCTGAAGTGTTAAAGTTTGTGTCACCTGCATTGTCTTCTTTAATCGTTTTTTCACACTGATAGAGTTTCCATCATTCATATTTATGCAAAAATATACTGAAAATATGAAAGCATTTTTCAAATTTAATATATGATTCTTATTAACAGCATTAATAAGAATATTCATAGTTACAGAGAATTCAAGTATCGCAGTTGTGTGTTTTGGAATGAAAGTTGGGAAAAGGAATGGATAGACAAAGAATCCCCTGAAATCTGGCTTTTCTGAGAGGTAGTCCATGTTGTGGATCATAGTAGCATGATTATTTTAATAGCTGGATTTGTTAAGAAAAATATAGACTCTTAAGAAAGCATAAAACATAAGACAGAGATGACTTAAAAGAGGCAACAAACCTGAATCTTGACTTTTCCCTGTTTCTGGATTTTTTTTTCCTTAATGCACTTTTATTTAATTTGGTTTAGCTATTTTAAAGATTGTATTACTCTAGTCAGAAGCAGTGTTTTAGAACTCAGCTGGGTCACAGGGACTTTCTCACCATTCCGTCCTAATTTGCAGTTTTGCTATAATAAAAGCCCTAAATATATTGCTACTGTCTAGACGTTTTATCTGAAACAAGTGTCCTTTGTAGTCTCAGAGGACTTTTCTATTTTATTTCCAGTAAATCAAAGTCTGTGAAGAGCTTTGGTTCTTATTAAGACATACCCTTCACAGTCCAGTGACTGCCAACAGTGGCAAGCCATTGACAGTTCATTTACATATAAGTGATGACTTCCATCAGGTAGTTGGCTCAAAAACACAATGGACATTTAGAGCATATCCAATATTTCTTGTTCTTTGATGAGCACCAAGTGCCAATTTTTATATAGAAACTGACTATTGAGAAGTGAAGGCTTCTTTTCCCTGACCTTACCCTGTCTTCTGCGGCCCTAGAGTCACTTATTGTCACTGAACTTTAATGAAGGATCACACCTTGAAAAGATGTTCATAGCCCTCAGTTTGCTGAAAATCAAGAACAATAGTCAAATGTTGGAAATAGGAGACAAGAACAATCATCACACTGTTCAAGGAAAAATAAACTATTTCCTGACCCTAATTGTCATAATCATAACTTAATTTTTATATTTTACTTTTATAATGCAATGTTGATTTTTTAAAAGATTTTATTTATTTATTTGACAGATGGAGATTACAAGCAGGCAGAGAGGCAGGCAGAGGGCGGGTGGGGGGGAAGCAGACTCCCTGCTGAGCAGAAAGCCCAATGCAGGGCTCTATCCCAGGACCCTGAGATCATGACCCGAGCCAAAGGCAGAGGCTTAACTCACTGAGCCACCCAGGCGCCCCTGTAATGTTGATATTTTTATATTCATTGCTTTCTCTTATAAATATATTTGCCATTTCAATTAGTGAAAGTCATTATGCAACACTCATTAAGAATTCCTATATTTTATTTTGTAGTTACCTTTCATTATAATTCTATACTTTTCCTCCCAAATTTTTTTTTTTGAATAGTGGTAGCAGAAATCTAGCCAAAGTTTTATCCCAATAATGTTATAAAAAGGAACAGGCTGGGGCTCAATGGGTTAAAGCCTTTGCCTTCCGCTCAGGTCATGATCCCAGGATCCTGGGATCCAGCCCCACATTGGATACTTTGCTCATCAGGGAGCCTGCTTCCTCCTTTCTCTCTGCCTGCCTCTCTGCCTACTTCTGATCTGTCAAATAAATAAAATCTTAAAAAAAAAAAAAGAAGCAGGCTGATAATCTAATATCATACTGGAACTCAACTCATGTGATTTTTTTTCCTTTTTTTTTTACTGTGCACTTTCCAGTTTTCAATATTGAAAGTTTTGAAAGGAAGAAAAGATTTTTCTTTCAAATGAAACCCTCTGAATTACCAAAAGAAAATATGGATAATTTAATTTCATAAATACACTAATGTCTACATTTTAGCTCATCATCGCTTTCCACCACCACCACCCCTTCAAATGTTTTACTGCAAACATTTTCTGGCTAGAGGATCAGCATGTTTTTTAATCCAGCTTGGTTCTGGTTTTGGTGAGACCATGACTTAATGTGATTCTTGTAACTGGCTTTTCTAAAGATTTTATTCTAATAACTGTCATATGGATTCTACAGTAAACCCCCTTGCATGAGGTAGCCTGAGAGAAATTTTAGTCTCAAAGCAGAGTCGACTATAGAAGTAATAGAGCAGAGGGAAGAACTGAAAAAATGAAACACACATAGTTCCTGCCTCTATTCATATCATGTTAGGTACAGGGTCTATTCCTTCAACTATCCTTCACCTGGTTCTCCAAGCCCATTCCTAGAAGTAGGGGGATGGGGGAGAGAGGGATTGATGGACAGATAAAATTAAACTCAAGAGATGGGGTGGCTGGGTGATGGACACTGGGGAGGGTATGTGCTATGGTGAGTGCTGTGAATTGCTTCAGACTGATGATTCACAGACCTGTACCTCTGAAACAAATAATACATTATTTGTTAATAAAAAAATTAAACTCAAGATTCTTAAGGAACTAGTGTTAGCCACTGTGTTTCAAATCCTTTCTGAACTAAGGCAGGTAATTCAGGAACACTGTAGACTGACTTCCAGTTTTTCACTAGACTGAGGAATGAAAAAAGGGAAAAATAATATATGACTTCGCTAATAAAATCATATCGCTTAAAACACGTTTTTAGAAAGCTTTTCCAAAAACGTTAAGTGCATTTTTAGAAATAAAAGTCTTGAAGTTTCTTTATGGTATTTGTTGGTAATGGAACACAAGAAATTAAAGTCCAATGAAAGGAATAATTGATGCTAGGTGGTTTCAATTTCAGTATGATAAAACAGTAGCTTTTAATGAAGAAGATCCAATGAATGGTTCATCCAAAGATATTTAGAAATTATGAACTGACTTGTTGAAATCTTTTCTTTGATGTCCAGAGATGCTTGTCATTTTTTTCCTGGTGATACATAATTAATCCATGGCCGATGTTAACATAATCTTTTTGGGTAGAAAGGTTCAACTCTTAAGATAATAAAATTGTATTGAAACATTATTCTACTTCTCGCGATAAATGTCTCATTTTCCTTTCTCTTATAGATCTGGATACTAACTTTCCAACAATTCGGATGTTAGCTCTCTTGAGTATTGGATGTCCATTCACTGTAAGACAAATATATAATTACATTAGTAAATTTTTAATTAATATAACAACACGTCATGCTTTTGAAACCATAAAAATCACAGGAAATAAATTACAGTTGTGCTAGAACATTCAAAGGATTTAACTTGGACACATTTCTTTCAGGTGTATCACACTACATTATATATCATGCCAAGAGACTCAGCAAGAGTTACTGTGAGACCAAACAGCTGAGAGAAAGGATGGCAGAACCTGGATTCCATCAATATATAGCACGCTTGAAATAAATTAGATGCAACGTATGTTTGACCATAAGAGCAACAGTATTGATTTTTTTTGTTTGCAATACAATAGACTCAGCTCTGATACTGATATTCAAATCAATATAAACCACCACTATTCATATATATTGCTTATACTAGATTCATCTTTAGGTATAAAAAGACTTTCTAAATGAGAAATAAACGCCATAGATTTACTGTGTCCACCATTATGCACAGCAATAATTTACAGATAGGGCAGTGTACTTTTGCCTTTTAAGACCTATTGTTGTTATGAAACAAAAACATAATTGAAAAATAGTTTAAGTTATGAAAAGAACCATGCACATTACTTAAAGGAATTTAATAACTTGATGTGTTGTAAAAGAAGAATCAGGGCATTGTTGCTGTTTTTATGTTTATCTATATCGCCATTAGACATATAGAAAGGCTTATAATAACAAAACTAAATTATACTACATTCATAGTATTTATAAAATAATTAGTAATTATCATTGCAACTGTGATTGTTGACAACTACCAACTGGTGTTCTAATCTAGTACTTGTACAAGATAAGCATGTTAGTTCTAAAGATCAGATCTTAGGAAAAAATGATTTCTTATTGTGATCTTTTTAAAAACTATATACAATACCAACCATACATTTCATCGGACAGAAGATATTTAAAACATGGGATTTCTCAAAGTAAGTAAAATAGAAAAAAGTGAATATAATGGCCCAAGCCCTTGTTCTTATTTTGAAGAACATGTCAGTCAATTCAGATTTAATATTCAACCTTAGTTTCCTTATTTTTGGAATGGGGATAATATCTATCTTCTCTGGTTGTTGAAAGGATGTGAAAAAGATATATGTGTAATCATAATGCACTAATAATGACTCAACAATTATAACAATATACCATACTAACGCAGGGTGTTAATAATAGGGAATAGGGGAAGGGGGTTATAAGTGAGAGGGAATATGGGAACATGCTCTACTTTCCACCATTATATCTGAAAACTTAACTCCTCAAAAAAATAAAGTCTGTTAGTTTAAAAAAGATATGTCTGACACTTCATAAGTATTTAAGATATAGTTGCTGTATTATTATTATTATTATTTATATCATGATGTTATAAAGGCTTTATAAAGATATTTCACTAATAATTGTGTGAGATAATAGAAATATATATATCTCCCTGATTTTTGGCACAGAACTTCTTAATTTTCTAAGTGATAAGAGGAGCATCTCTTGGTCTAATATTTGGTCTTTGACCCCCTCTCTGACACAAAACCCCTGAAACCCTTCTAAGTTCTCAAGTGATAAGAGCACTAGAAGCATCTTTTGTTCTCATGAGGTGACTCTAAATGAGCTCCTGGAAGAGAGGAAGTCACCAGAAAGAATAAGCCATGATTAGACACTTGGAACTTTCAGTAACCCCCTCTGAGAGAAGGAAGGAAGAGGAGCTGAAAATGGAGTTAATGATGAATCACACTTACTTCAGGAAGCCTCCAAAAAAATCCCAGTAGTAGGGCATTCTGAAAGATTCTAGGCTGATGAGCACATCTATACCAGAGAGTGACTATACCCCAACTCCACAGCGACAGAAGCCCCTACACTCAGAATCCTCCCAGACCTTGTCCCATGTACCTCTTCCTCTGGCTGTTCAGCTGTGCTCCTTATCAATCCTTTAATAAACTAGTAAATATGAGTGATCCACTGAGTCCTGTGAGCGCTGTAGGACATTAATCAAACCTAAGGAAAGAGTTGTGGGAAACTCCAATTTCTAGCCAAATTGAACATAAGTTGTGGGTCTGGGAGCCTAATACTTGCAATGTGCATCTGAAGTATGGGGCAGGCTCTTGGGATTGACCCCTTAACTGTGGGATATGATGCTTTGTCCAGATAGATATTGTGAGAATTGAATTAACTAATAGGACATCCAGGAGGTATCCAAGAATTACTTGTTGATGTGGGGGAAAGAAAACCTCACACAGTGATGACTAGATTCTTGGTGATCAGAAGTGGGATTGGGAGCAGAATCCTAAATTATATAATCCATTATTTCACAAATATTTCAGTTAAATAAAGAATCATTTAATTTTAGAAAGAATAAAAATATTTTTATATCTTTATAAAATTTTTTAAAAATTTAAACTTTAAACTTTAAAACTTTAAAAACGTTAAAAAATTCTTATATCTTGATATATTTTTAATCTTTCAAAGTAAGTATTCTTGACCTTCATTTTTGTCATATGGCAGAGAACAATCTTTTTGATTAAAAAAGTCAAATCTTGAATGAATTATTATATAATTTTAGCTGCATTGCTAAGCTGGCAGAGAAGAAAGAAAATGCAGAGGCCAAAACAAAGTAAAATCAGTAAACTTAGTGGATATTTAAGAGCCAAAAACCAGTTTTGTTCTGTTTTGGTTTGGTTTCGTTTGGTTTGGTTCTTTTGGTCTGAGGTTTTCTGCGGAACCCCAGACACCTAAACTTCATTCAACCTTGTGAGGGAAATGGGGACATGAGATAGAGCACAGGGTCCACCCAAAATGAAGAGGAGTTCAGCAGGATACCACAATGGAGGGTTTGGGCCACAGAGGGATGTGGTATCAGAGTAGGCAGGATGAGGTTAAGAGAGAGAGAGAGGAGGGAAGGGAAGAGAAGTGAAGGGAAAGGAAGGGATGGGAGGGGAGGAGAGGGGAGGGGAGGGGAGGAGTAGGGAGGGCAGAACAGGGTATGGAAAGAAAAGTAAGTGAAGGAGAGAGGAGGAAAGGGGAAGACAAAGCAGAGCAGGGTAGTGAAAGAAACTGGAGGGCTAGGCAGAGGGAGAATGGGGAAGGAAAGGAAAGGAGAGGAAGAGAAGGGAAGGGAAGGGAAAGTGAGGGGAGGGGAGTAGAGTGTTGGGGAGCTGAAGGGAAGAAAAAGGAAAAGAACACTTCAAAGAAAAACAGCAAGGAAACTTTCTTATCTCTATGAGACTGGGTAAATAGAGCAGAACCCCAAAGCTGGCTCTGATTTGATGTTCCAGTTCATATCACCTGTGCGTCCAAAAATATTTCAATAAATTTAGAGTTTGTTGGGCTCCAAGAACAAATAAAAACCTCTATTGAAAAAAGCAACTTCATCCAAGGCTTTTAAAATATGTCACAAAAGCATATTTATTAAATACCTATATGTTACAATGTTGTTTTAAAAGAAAAGCAGATTACAAAGCAGTATCTACAATATGATCACAGGTTTTTTTAAATATATATATATATATATGCAAAGGAAAACACCCATAATATTAAATAGCAGAATATTAATAGTGAGTGGAATTATAACTTAGCTTTAGTTCTTTTACCCATATTCTCAACAGTAGATACTACCTATGTAAATAGAACAATTTTAGAGATTTTTCAAGTTTCTAGATTGGAATATGTGGTAGAAAGTCATTTTTACTATAGCTAATGAATAAATAATCAGAAGCTAGATATACTTGTTTATACTTCAATAATTTAAAGAAATGATTTTAAGCTGAAAAAGTATTCAAATTAAAAAGCTAATATGCTAAAATATGTGTTTTGTAGCCTGCATTTTTCAGAAAATATTAAAATTTTCTCAAATATTCAAAATATGTGTTGTCCTCTTTTTTTGTTGTTGTTGTTTAACCACCTCCAGACTCTCATGCTCACAAATCTATTCCACTATTTCTCATACAGCCTCTCTGACCTCTTCAAGGTTATGTATTATTCTACACTATTAGCTACTTCTTGTGAATGCTTCAAAATGAATCTTTGTAAAGCAACTTGGAAAGAAATGAATGTGGATTGTGTAAAAAGTAAAATATACATTTAGGTCACTGAGTATCCATGGAGCCCAATTTGCACAGGGTCATGCAAAGTGCTAGGAGGTGATGTAGAGGGCACCAGCTAAGACCTTTCTGAGTCTCCATTTCCTAAGCCACAAACAAGCCAAAACCAATAAACAAACAAAACCACCCTGCAATCATTATGTTACTCAAAGAGATTTAGTTAGGAAAAACAAACAAACAAACAAACAAAAAAAGCAACTACATAAGTTGGTATCATGGTCCTGTCTGCCAGAAGATTATCGTAGTCAATATATAGCAAAAATATCATCCTAGATGACAAATAATTAAGGACATATTTAAGTAGTTACACTTTATGCTAGTATACAGCAGGGGTCCAAGTGTGAAACTGTATTTTGTGCACCTTAGGATTTCAAACAGGAGCATGTCTGAAAGACTGGCAGAACAAATCCTCTATGGTCAGCTTTGCAAAGAAAGACCAAGAAATCCTCTGGGGGGAAAAACTCTTAATACGAGAGTTAGCTGAGTATTTTCTTGATGGAATAAGACAGTGGCAACTGCTTGGGATGGGTGTATTTACATAATCTGAATTGCCTCTTGCTAAGATGATTTTGCTTTGACTCTCCGCTCTCCTGGTCCCTCTCCTGCTCCCACCCCCACTGCATGGGGAGATTCTCGTCAACAACTTTTGTGAGAAAGGCTCCGGTGAGAAAATGGCAGCTGAAAAATTGGTTTTCTTACACCATGTCCTGAGGTGCTGTGAGCATAAGGCACTCACTAGTGCTGAGAGGGAAGGAACAGTGGTAAAAAGTTCAGGAGAAAAACTTTCTCCTTCAGCCTGTTGGAATCACTGCAGCATGGTCTATGTAGGTGCTGCTGGCAAGGGCAGCAGCAGGACACCATCAGCAGGCTTCTGGCACCGCAGACTGACCACAGAATGGGGAACGCTATGTTGCATTCCACCTAGAATGGCATATTTATGAGCAAATGTGAGATATCCTCAAAATAACCACAGTTTGGGGGAACATCTTTAAAGAAACTAGAGGTTGCATAAGAATAGGTAGATAATTCTGTGTGCTAATACTTTCGTACATAGTATTTTGTAGATGGGTACCTACATATACATAGGTGTACCTATACATAGCTGGATATTACTTTGAAATAGTAAAGGTTTGTTTCTGACTCTTCACCACTCCTAGCTCCTGGCTCTGCCACTATAGGCAATAGTGATGGCTTCTTTGAGGGTGACTGAAAATAAATCACCTCGTTTCTGACACGTAACAATTTTGAAACAAGGAAAAAATTATAAATAGCTACTAAACATTCCATTCTTGAGTTTTTGAACAGTCAGCTTCCTCTTGTAATCTTTAAGGATGGAAAACATATAGCTATTTACTAAGCATATCTATTTAAAACAAGGTGAGTAATTTTGCAACATTCTATACATGCACTTCCCAATAGCAGAAACATCCTAGAACAAAGACGACAATGACATTTCAAGGAGGAGATTTTAAAGCAAAAAGCAAAAACAATACTTTCAAAAGCAAGGCTTCCACTTAGAAGCCTTTGCTCAAAATATATAGCTTTGGGGAGATCCAAGACACCAGAATATGAAGAACTTAGCACATGAAGACTTTTCCAACTTACAGAGAATAGGAATCGCACTAACAAACAGGTGGAAACAACAAAAATTGATGCTCTAACCCTAACCCCTTGCACCTTACCCTGGGGAAAAGCAAAAAGGGAAATCTCAAAGACCAAAAGCACATACAGTTTGTGAAAAGATTTAGAGTAAAGGAGTTTTGTTGAAGGGGCTGTAATCCTTTTAAAAAAATCAAGTAGCCAATATGGCACTGTGAACAGGAGCTCTGGGGTTTAGACAATGGTAGAGCAGCCTTACAGAACTGCAGCCCAATGTGGTATGAGAAGAGCTACTGAGATTGCTGAGATTCCCACATGGGCATGGGGCTTTTGAGAAGACTAGCTGGCTGAAGGAGGTAGAGGTCAGGACAGGGATGGGGAACCAAGTATAAGTACTTCTCTCCTGGAGTTATGGCAGAGACTGAGGCCAGGTGCCACTGAATGATTCCCAAGGTCCAGCTGGCATTAGTTAGACTTCAGAAGGCAATCAAAGAGAAGAGATCACACCGAGGATGCCTCTCACAAGATGAAAGGAAATGGAGAGCAGCCCCGCTATAAGTGGGGGTCTGGCACAGAATAAGTAAGAATCAAGGACACATGAGAGACTATGGACTCTGAAAAACAGTCTGAGGGGTTTGAAGTGGCGGGGGGGTGGGAGGTTGGGGTACCAGGTGGTGGGTATTATAGAGGGCACGGCTTGCATGGAGCACTGGGTGTGGTGAAAAAATAATGAATACTGTTTTTCTGAAAATAAATAAATTGGAAAAAAAAAGAATCAAGGACACAATTCGATGGTATATATAAGCAATAAGAGCAACATAAAAACATGAAAGTTAGAGCTGTAGCTTATAGAATACTAATTTGAAATCAGTCTGATTACTAACAGGGAAATCTTTTCTATGTGGAAGACTTGAGTATGAAACTCTACTTACTGTGCAATCAGAAAATATGAGTTTCATCAAAATCAGTATCAACTCACTGAAGGGGGAGAAGGAAAATGAGCTGACCTAAGTAACTTGAGAAAACAATGTTTTCACTGGAAACTGAAGGATAATGACAAAATGCAAATGGATAGATGTAGATGGATACATACAGTAATATTATAACTATGTTTACAAACTTGACTTAGTATTCATATCCTGTTTCCTAGAACTGTCTACTGAGGGATCCTGGAAACTGTAGCAACAATGAACATATTCAGTGCCCAGATTTTGGTTTCTAAGACTATTCTCCAATAAAAGGAACCAAGAGTTGAGGTGCCTAGGTGACTCAGTCGGTTAAGCGTCCAACTCTTGATTTCAGCTCAGGTGATGATCTCACTATTGTGAGATGGAGCCCTGTGTTGGGGTCCGAGCTCGGTGTGGAAACTGCTTAAGATTCTCTCTCTCTCCTTCTGTCCCTCCCTGTTCTCTCTCCACCACCCACCCCCCCCACACACCAAAATAAAGGAACCAAGAGTTCTTGGAGAATGGCTATTTCCAGGGCCAGGGCAGGAACAATACAAAATGAGTCCGTAGAATCTTTTAATGCCAGAAAGTAAGGAAGTGCAGAGAAAGCAAAAATACCAGGGGTATTTCAAAGGGATGCAGGAACCAACATGAAAAACCACTTCATGTCTAAAACTGGAACAATTTGAACAACAACAAAAAATGTTTATTAGACTATAACTCAACGTATAAAAGAAATATACATGACTACATGTAAATAAATGATTGAATAAATAGGTGGGGGAGAAAAAGTCTTTGTAACAGTTCTTCATAAGTTATGTATATATCCCCACTTTCCAGAGGAAATTTCATTCTCCGCCCACCCCTCCTTGACTGTGAGCTGGATTTAGTTATGGGATTTCAGAAAATAGATTGCAGAAAGTGGGTGGAGTGTACATAACTAATAGTGACTGAAGAAACCTGGCAAACACTACCTTGGCCAGTTGATCAAGGTTTACATCACCAGGTTAAAAAGTCATATTGGTCCCATGTTCCTGCTAATATGATGTGATGAGAAGGGTACTTCACCTCTGTGATATTCTTTCAAAAACATATAGCCTCAGCATTTAAAAAACAATAATAATGACAATGAGAAAACAGCTTCCATTTAATGTACAATTATTCTTTTCCAGGCACTGTTTTGAGTGCTTTACTTATATTACCTCTGTTTATCTTTCTACCAATACCAGATGTTATCACTATTACTATAAGAAATTACGACTCATAATACTAACGTGTCTTATTGGGCTATAGGTAATTTTTGATCCACACATGAATTGCAGAATCTTTTATAACTTACTGGAAACCGTAGCATTATTTAAACCACTCATTTTTAAAACAGGTCTATGTTACATTTTATTATTGTCTTTTTTTTTAAGATTTTATTTATTTATTTGACAGAAAGAGATAGAGAGAGAGATCACAAGTAGGCAGAGAGGCAGGCAGAGAGGGGGAAGCAGGCTCTCCACTGAGCCAGATGCGGGGCTCAATCACGGGACCCTGAGATCACGACCTGAGCTGAAGGCAAGAGGCTTAACCCACTGACCCACCCAGGCACCCTATTGTTTGTCTTTTTTAAAAAGATTTATTTACTTATTTATTTAGTGGGCAGAGGTGAACAAAATCCTAACCAGACTCTGCACTGACCACAAAAGCTGGATACTGGGCTTGATCTCATGATCATGAGATTGTGACCTGGGCGGAAACCAGGAGTTGGATGCTTAACCAACTGCACCACCCAGGCACCCCTGTTGCCTGCCTTTTTATGTGTTTGTCCTGTATCTTCAAAATATCAGTAATTCAGTTCTTTGTGTCACTGTATTAATCTCCTAAGAGAGGTCTTGTAAATTAACTGGCATTCAGTAATTTTGATAATGCTTATTTTTGTTTTACAAAAATGACATCATATTATGCATATTTTGCTTTCTTCACGCAAGAAAAATTCATGGAAATCTCTCCAACCTAACTAGTATAGCTCTAATTCATTATTTTAAGTTGTGCATAGTATTCTGTAATAAGAATGTACCAAAACATTGCTTTATGGATTAGTGTTTACTTTGTTCCTCAGTTTTCCCTGATAAAAAATGCTTAAAATAAGCATGTTTGTTTACTTAGCAGTGCTTTCATTTCCATGTGATAGATTCACCAAAATATAATGCACTCAAACGTATAAATATTTTTAGTTTTTTTAAAAGATTTTATTTACTTGAAGGAGAGAAAGCATGAAAGGGGAGAGGGTCAGAGGAAGAAGCAGACTCCCTGCTGAGCAGGGAGCCTGATGTGGGACTCAATCCCAGGACTCCAGGATCATGACCTGAGCTGAAGGCAGTTGCTTAACCAACTGAACCACCCAGGCACCCTAAATATTTTTAATTTTAATTGCTATTGCCCACATGCTTTCTAAAATGTTATGAAATTCATTTCTCCCAGCAATGTGTGACATTACTTCTTTGCTCACAACCTAGCCAGCAATAGCAGTTATTCTTTTATTTCACTTTAACTGTGGCCAGCCCAAAAGCTGCTAATCCACTGAGTCTCTTCATTTACTAGCGACTTGGAGCAACTTTGCATATATTTGATGACTACTGGATTTTTCATGAATAGTTTCTCTACATCTTTTGTCTATTTTGCTCTTATATTATCTTCTTTTTATGATTTACTTACTAATTTGAGAGACAGTGTGCGCGCACAGGCATCTCCATGCATGTCGGGGGAGGGGCAGATGGAGAGACTCTTGAAGCGGACTCCACACTGAGCACAGAGCCTGACCTGGGGGCTCAATCCCATGATCCATGCTATCACCACCCCAGTCAAAACCAAGAGTCAGCTGCTCAATCTACAGAACCACCCAAGCACCCAAGATTATCCTCTTATGCTCAATTTTAAATAGCTCATCATAATAAACCTCTTCTAAAATGCAATCCCACTATAAATCAATAGTTTAAATAGATTTGTTTATGGTTATTTTTTCATAGAAATTTTTGAAATTAAAAAAAAGAAACAAATTTATTTTCCTTCTGCTTTATATTTTTTATTGAATATCTTTCCTGCTCCTAGCTTGAATATGTAGTTCTCCAGATTTCCTTGAAGTTCAGTTAATTGACAAATTGATTGATTTAGACTGGTTGTTAAATTTTCTCAATTGTTTCTTTTAGTATCTATTGATAATATCATACAATTTTTCCCCTAAAAGTATTTATATAATCAACTATGGGAATAGAATTCTGAATTCTTAATATGGTGTCATCCTTATAGTTGGAACAGAATGTGTTTGGACTTAGGGTATTATCCTTTAAGAGATGACTGGAACAACTTCCTTCTCTCCAAGTACTCAGTGCTGATAACTACTAAGACAAAGTATGCCAACCACTTCCACCTTCAGAAACATTCTTTGGGTCTTTCAGGCCCAATTATAAGAAATCCACTCTCAGTAAGAGCCCTTCATCCAGGTTCATACAATAGTGGCCAGGACTGTTTCCATTACCTGGATCTCATCCTCTGCCCAGTGGCGACGTGATATAGCTTTGAAGCAAAGACATGAGAGATGAAAATATAAAAGCAATGTTAGAGTTTTCAATTGGAAATTCTTTGTCATATTTTCTTGAGGTGATAGAAAAAGACAAAGTAATAAAAGCTAATGACTATACAATCTTGTAAAAGACACAAATAACAAATTTCTCCGAACCAGAGTAGAATATTTTTTCCACAGGAGTCATGGTGGGGAATCAAGGCAAGAGCTTAATATTCTAAATAACATGAGATTAGCATAAGGAAGAGTCCTATCTAGAAAACATGTTTTAAAACCTAGAAAAAAGGGCGCCTGGGTGGCTCAGTGGATTAGGCCGCTGCCTTCGGCTCGGGTCATGATCTCAGGGTCCTGGGATCGAGTCCCGCATCGGGCTCTCTGCTCAGCAGGGAGCCTGCTTCCCTCTCTCTCTCTCTGCCTGCCTCTCCATCTACTTGTGATTTCTCTCTGTCAAATAAATACATGGAATCTTTAAGAAAAAAAAAAAAAACCTAGAAAAAAATGTGTGCAAATGCATTTTACCTTAGATATTTTCCATAACTTAACCATCATTTGTTTTCCATCTCCTGATCAAAAGGAGTGTCCCCATCCTGAGTGACCACCACCAGCCACCAGTCTTTAGGAGGCTTCAAGGCTCCTCAGAGTCCCTCCCCTCCAGTCCTGGCTGCAGCAAGTAGAAGCAGGTGGGTTCTTTTATATCAAAACAGCAAAACACCAAACAAGAAGTTAGGAGAACCCCTCTTTTTACTAACTAAGCCACAAACAAGCCTTTCAGATATCCTGTAACCATGCCCTTGCACCAAGTTGAAAATAAACTCCAACCAGCCAGCAAAACAAAACAAAAACAAACAAAAAACAAAAGTGGTATGGTATTACTATAATAATAGATGAGAAAATATTCAAAGTGTTTCATTATTCATTTTAGTCTACATTGGGACAACAGCAGAGTGAAGATTCAAATCGCCAAATTGCCTCTGAGAAGAAACAATTACAATAAAATTAAAGTTTCCCAATATCTGTGCACAATGGAAAAGAGCAAAGAAGTTTCAAACCATGTGTGTTATAATCTATTGCACTCTAATTGAAATCCAATTGATCTTAACAGGATTTATATAAGGACATTTAATGGACAAACTTTTCAAAGCAGGATGGTCAATATCTTACCTAGAAGTGATAAAAATTCTTGTGGCATTTTTAGTACAGAAGTAAGAGCATGAACTTTGGGATCAGAAAGACTAAAATTCAAATACTGGCACTTTTAACTTAGCACTTTGTGATCTTAAGAAAGATGAGTTTGCATTTCTTTATCTGTAAAACGGAGATAACAGTACCTACTTCAAAGAAATAGTATAAGAATTTAATAAGAGAGAGTCAATTATCATATGGTTTCACTTATTTGTGGAGCATAACAAATAGCATGGAGGACAAGGGGCGTTAGAGAGGAGTAGGGAATTTGGGTAAATTGGAAGGGGAGGTGAACCATGAGAGACTACGGACTCTGAAAAACAGTCTGAGGGGTTTGAAGTGGCGGGGGGGGGGGTGGGAGGTTGGGGTACCAGGTGGTGGGTATTATAGAGGGCACGGCTTGCATGGAACACTGGGTGTGGTGAAAAAATAATGAATACTGTTTTTCTGAAAATAAATAAATTGGAAAAAAAAGAATCAACAAACTGCACCATAAATAATGTTAATAATTAAAATTATGCCTGACAGAAAAAAAAAGAATTTAATAAGAAAATACACACAAACACTTGATTTAGATTTGAATGTATCATAATTTCTTAAATTGTATCTGTTAGTATCCCCTTCTCTTTTTTGTCCTCCTCCACTGAGATGGAGATTAGTTTATCACCATCTTCCCTACTATCTACTTATATATCTATTTATTTATTTACTGATTGGTTATTTTGTCGTTGTTTTTAATAGCGTGCATGCTATGTGAATGCTATTTCCAGACAAGCTAGCAGCCCTTTTCTGATGGATCACCATATTGTTTCCTCTAACCTTTTCCTATAGACATATTCTGTATTTACCATTGATGTTCCTAAATTCTGATGTGAAAACCATGGAAAATATAATTCTTCCTCCCTTCCTAATTGGTTTTCAACACACAATGCTACGTCTTCCACCCACATACATCATCCAATTAAATACTGAGGAATATAAATTCTTCATTTTGTTCAGTCTTCTTAGATAAATAAGATAAACCTATCTGGTGTTTCAAGAGGTCTACCAAAGCAATCAAATCTTCCTGCCCCTCTACCTCTCCCTTTAATATGGGCAAGACACTAGAAATCTTAAGACTCCATCTGATGGAGTGCTTCAAACTTCCTTCTCCCAGACCTTGAAGATAGGCAATGACACATTCTGAGTAAGCATATTTACTGACAATAAAATCCCTTTCCATACAGGATCTGTATCTGTGAAAAGGCTTAGAATTGGGTATGTTCACAGAATAAATATGCTCACAGTTATATTTTACCACTAGATGTCACTCTGTCACATCGAAGCAAATGTGGGGCCACTTCCTACTACCAAAATGCACTGCAATGTAGGCACTTGTCCCTCGCCTGAGAAATAGCTAATTGTAACATTGATTTTGCCGCACTAGAAGCAAATAATAAAAAGTAATCTCCAGTGTAAGATCAAGGTGGGCTCTAAGTATCCTCTGATGAGGACAGAACACCCTTATCTCCGTCAACCACAACGTCATTGTGTAAGGCTTCACTTCCAAAGGGCTAAGGCACACCTGCAGTATTTCTGTCTCCAAGAGAATTCAGCTTTCCAAGCTCTATCATGCCAGGGGTTGATGGAACCACTTCTTGTATTCCCTTGTATTGTTTTGGTATCACTAGCAACAACTCATATGGGTTTCCAATTTTATAATGAAAACCAAGATTAGTCCATATATCTCAGTACCACATAAAGCTGCTATGCAAACATGATCCAACTTCCTTCATTCTCTAAGATTCATTCTACTATTGCTGATAAACCATGGAAACTAATTTTCAGCCTGAGAATCCAACACCTATTCCTCAGTAAGTCCACCCCAGAAAGAATTGTGTGGAACTGAACTGGAAAAACCCCAATTCTAATCCTTCTACATTCACACTTAGCATTTTTGCTTCCAAAGATGGCTATGCCCAGTGATTTAACATGTTCTACCCATGACCAGTCTTTTTCTCCATTTGTTACTTCTCATGAATTTCTCAAGTTTTTTTTTTAAATTATAGTTAGCCTGAAAAAAGACCCCTGAACATAAGAATTTTTTTTTGAAAAGAAGAATTTTTAAGTCTTTCAGAAACTAAGTCTCCATTGAGACTTGGTTAAAACTCATGTCCCATTGGAAATTTAATAAAGTACTCCTTTAGATTTCCTCAATTTAGGAAATTTATATGGTGCCGAATAGATTTGCTTTCAGGAATATCTTGTCTTGAGCATTCTAAACAAAATTGTAATTGGCAAAAATTCAGTTTCTTGATATCCATCTCCTTTATGCTATCCTTTTATCAGAAAAATAAAAATGGTGAAAGGTATTCTCGGCTCAAGTACAAAGTAATTTTAATGCTGAGCAACAAGTTGGATTTAAAACTCTGGGTTATAGATCCCACAGTGTAACTCAAACATAAGTCAGGCATCAGCATGATTCCATATCTGGCATGAGATATATAGCATAATCTAAGGTAATGATGGAGAATTCCATTTTACTCAGTCTCATAATAAAATGCTCCAAATGTAGGTTCTTAAAATTATTTTAAAGTAATCTTTAGACATCTTTTTTGACAGTCAATACTTTTGCACATCCATCTGAAACTCCCTTTAAAAATATTCTCTCTAGGGGTGCCTGGGTGGCTCAGTCAGTTGAGTGTCCAACTTTTGGTTTTGGCTCAGGTCATGATCCCAGGCACTGGGATTGAGCCCCACATCAGGCTCTGCACTAAGTGCAGAGTCTGCTTGTTCTGTTCCTTCCCCTCTGCTCCTACCCCACTCCCACTCATGCATGTATGTGCCCACTCTTTCTTTCTCTCTCTCAAATAAATAAATGAATTCTTAAAAACCTATTCTCTCTTTGTTTCTCTACTCATCAGTGCTCCCCAACACCAATCCTATGAATCTTTTTGGTCACTATCCTCAAAATGTAACTACATATGGCAACTGCCAAAAAATCTATACTTTGTCTCTCTTTTATCCAAACTTCAATAAGTGTCCCCATGATTATGATCCTTCCCTATTTCTCTTCTTCAATTCCCATGCTGTTAATGTGTCTATGCTCCTGAAATGCTGCCTGTACCTTACAACTCTACCTTCTTCATGTATGTCTCTGGAAAGGCATTTTTCTTTTACTATGATTGATTTTTTAGACAATAATCAGCCTATTCCCACCCCCTTCAATTCCAGAGAATAAATACTCTAACACTACAACTGCTAATATTTTAATGGTTGCATAGATAAGAAAACCCAGGCTTAGAGGGACTAAGTAATTGCCCAATTAAGAGGTAGACTGTGAATGAATATTCAAGTCAACATTACTCTAGATTTTCATTTAGACAGGCAGCATTAAATGGTGGTTATGAAGACCAATTCTGGGCCAAAATGTCTGGACTGGAATAATCAATCAGCAGCTTAACATCATTATGGCCTTGAAAGAATCTCTATATGCCTCATTTTTTACATCCCTGGTCAGGGATAATGACCAGGTTGCTATTTATAGTTGTTGTGATGATTAAATGAGTAAATACATGAGCAAAACACACATAGTAGATTAGTTAAATGAGTAAAAAACATAGTAAACACTAAATTATTATTATTAACCACTATACTGTATTGTTTTTCAAATTCAAAATAAATAAATGTAAATTTATTAGGCAAGATGATATAAATGACTAGTCTACAATTCAGATTATAAATAGGGAGAAAACTTGGCTTATTTGCCAAAGGAATAATTCACTAACTTGACTCTCCATGTCAGATACTTTAGTAGTTAAACCCACAATCCAAGTTTGAAATATGTAACAGATGCTTAATGGTGATAATGATGATGATAGCAATAATTGTTAATGTTTATTGAGAATTTGGGGGCACTAGGTGCTTATTTGACACTATGGTAAATACTTTAATCATCCTTACAAATGTGGAAGTTGAAGTTAACAGGTTGAGTAACTTGTTCAAGATCAAGAAGGTAATATCAAAGTTTGGACTTCAACCCATTAAAGTCATTATGGAGTTTACAGAGCCTAAAGCTCACAATCAAAATAAAATTGAAGGCTACAAAAATTTTCAAATAAATATGTTTCAATTATTTGTAAGTCTAATTATATTTCTTTGGTTTATTTTTACATTGGATTACATTTGATTTTCCAATCTAAAGTTGTACTGTTGGCTACAGAGTCATATAATCTGTTACTGATAATGAGCTTTGAGTACAAAAAAATTATTTAATATAAAATGTTCCCTGAATCTTAGAGTAAAAAGAACCCCAGATGATGTACCTATTAAACCTGTGGGCATGGGGAATATATATAAATTTCAATGAACTTTCACCAAGAACTCTTTAGGTGGCCCCGTCCAGAACGAAAAAGCCATAACCCAGAAAGGTTAGTAAGTCACGCAGACAGTAAATGGCAGAATGCAGATTTGAATGCAGGTTGGTTTTTCTGATCACAAAGTAATTTCCCTGCAATCGAATAGTCTTCCAAAGGAGGTATTGTGGCTTAAATTAGCCAGTTATGATTTCAATTTTTATAAACAAACCTAACTTTAATAAAATAGTAATAATACCCTCGAATGCATCTTTTTTCTTGATTGATTTTATTGTCACAGTTCCCTGTTTTGAGAGACAAAACTAGTAAATTTCATAACTACTAGAATTGAGAATTTTTTATAATTCAGCATCTACTGTATTGGTAGTAAAAAAATTACATGTTATCCATCAGATCATATCTGGATAGCATATGAATATTGTGTACCAGTCTAGACAGTTTCATGCCTGAGACTCTAATGCAATCTGTGTCTATAAGATACAATAAGCAGGATAGGTTTATTCTGTTTCTTCTTAGAAGGGCTACAAAAACAAAAACTTTGTGTTAAACCTTCAGAAAGAAAATGTTGACTAAACTGATAATGTGAAAACAAATTCAATAATTAAATGTAAGATGTTTTCAAAGATACCCTGGATCTTATTTTGTGTCAGACACTGTTCAAAGGACTTTTTGTGTACTGTGTAATTTATTTCTTACCACAACTCTATGGTATAGGTATCATGATAATCTCAATCTTACACAGGAGGAAACTGAGGCACAGAAATTTTAAGTAAATTTCCCAGTCACGGGTTAGTAAATCTTATTTCTGTACTTCAAACCCAAGCAGTGGAGGTGAGGTGACTGACTCCAATACACAAGAACAACAGTATCAGTAGTAACAACAATGGCGCCCCCTCAAACAGGGGAGCCTGGGTGGCTCAGTTGGTTAAGTGACTGCTTTGGCTTGGGTCATGATCCCAGGGTTCTGGGATCAAGCCCCACATTGGGCTTCCTGCTCACTGAGGAGCCTGCTTCTCCCTCTCCCTCTGCTGCTCTGCCTGCTTGTGCTCTCTTGCTCTCTCTGTCAAGCGAATACAAAAATAAAAGATTTTAGATTTAGATCAACTTGAAATAAAAATCTTATTTCTGGCATGTCATTGAAACAAGACTCTGGGTGTTATCTTCTACCAATCAGCTAAACTTTCACAGGATTTAGAAGGAAAAAGAGATACGGAGATTTTTCACCTTTCTTCTAGCAGATTTAAAAAAAAAAAAAGTGGCTTCGTTCCACTGCAGTATTCCAAAGACTATTATTTAGATTCCTGAGAAACTAGAAGAATCGGGAACAGCAACAGCAATCCCCCTAATTGCACATCCTGATTTCTGGATCCGCTATTGGGTGTTTCTGAATTCATAACTCCAACAGCAACTGCCCAGGTGGTAGCTTCCATGGTGGGTCAGGTCTTTGTTGCTCTGAGAGGCAATCTTAGAAATCCAAACTAAAATCCATCCCTTGACTCTCCAAAGATCTTTGTTAAGTACTTAATTTATTGTATCAAATCCATTTCTTCTTAAAATATCTAGTGTGCTTTTCATTACCTCTGCTGAGGCTTGACTGATAGAGTAGTCGTTGTATCCAGTATTCACTGAACTGTATGATTGCTCTCTGGAGCACTTCTTAGAACTGTGGTGCTATGTCCCTTACACTGTAGTCTTCTCATGCATTCATGTCCTTCCCCCTCACCCCATCCTCCTTTCCTTCATAACCCTGTCCATTCACTACTTCTAAACCATTTACAAAAACCCTGTGATAGTCAGACCTAATATATTCTTTGCTTCCAGTTCAGGGATATTAATATCATTTTGAAAGAAAAAGAAAATTCAGAAAATAGAACATTCAAAACCAAATAGATTTTATTTGTTTTAAGCCACTTCAAACAATGATGTTTCTGGGGTGCCTGGCCGGCACAGTCAGTTTAATGTCTGACTCTTGGTTTTCCGCTCACGTGGTGATAGAGGGGTCATGAGATCCATGTACCCATGCAGCTCCAAGGTAAGTGCAGAGTCTGCTTGGGACTCTCTCACCTTTCCTCCTCTGCCTCCCCACCTCCCTCCCCTCTCACCATCAAATAAACAAATCAATGTTTTTTAAAAACACCATGATGTTTCTGATGAAAGGGATTTTTGTTGTTGTTGTTTACAGGTTTGTTTTCTCTCCTCTGGTATATTTAAACTGGGAAATATGTCCTGGTACCTAGCTCCCATCTCCTGCCACTTTTCATCATTGGTACAACACCTTTTGCTGCTGCAATTGTTACTGCTTCACCCTTGTCCTGAAAATTGTTTCAAAAAAGATTGTAGAGGGACCCCTGGGTGTTTCAGTTAGTTAAGCATCTGCCTTTGGCTCAGGTCATGATCCCAGAGCCCTGGGATCAAGCCTTCAGCTAGGCTTCCTGCTCAGTAGGGAACCTGCTTCTCCTTCTCCCTTGCCTCTCCCTCCTGCTTCTGCATACTCTCTCTCGCCCAAATAAAATCTTAAAAAAAAAAAAAAAATTGTAGGTTCTGTACTTGATGCTCGGTGTTTGCCACAAATAAAAATGTCTTCAAAACCAGAGATCAAAATCATGCCAAGTCCCCTGCCTCTGCTACGGTTTTACACATAATCATTTGGCAAAATGAGTTTTGAAAGTCTAGTCAATTTTTTTCTAGGATACTCTTTATTAGCAATAAAGGTTAGCCAAGAGTTTACCCTAAGAGTAGTCATTAAGAAAGTCTCAAATCCATTCAGTTAAAAAGCTCAGTAAATTAATATCAAAAAAGAAATACTGGTACCACAGCACCTTGCTGAATTTGTACTCAGCTGCACATTAAAATAAATACCATACATATTTATACGTGATGGTTGTTGGGAAGAATATCAGGAGGGTAAACAACATTTGGGAAAACCAACAGCCATTTGTTTCTTTGTACCTGACCAAAAATATGTTCAGCTGGTATTTGTGCTACTACATCGATGGGCGCCTACAACCCATCTGATACTTCTGCTCTTATCCTCCTTCCCTGCAGAAGGGAAGGAGCAGACAGACCAGAAACTATGCCTAAGTCCCAAAATGCCGCAGCCAAACCAGAAAAGTATCCTAACGGAAGAGAAAGTCCGTGTCACTGGGAACCAGATTAGCTCCGACTTTTTGTTTCTGGATGGCAAATGGGAAATGTTTTGTAGGAAAATACAAAGACTAAGTAAAATACAATTCCCACTCTCAATTATTTTAAACCCTAGTTTGAAAGTTAATCAGGTTAGTGCACTTCTGTGGGAAGAACTGGGACTTTTTGAACTCTGGTTTCTTTCCAGATCTTTTACAAAAATAGAAATAAAATTTCCATTACTATTTTCTTGCTATTCCATTGTGATTTTCCTTCATATTGTAATTCATTGATTTTTTTTCCTCCCAGTTTATGTTTCTTTAAATTCAGATAGGAGACAGGGAAATTCCTTAGCAAATAGTATTTGATGCCACAAGACTATTTTAATTTAAATTTGTTATAAATAATAATTCAATGAAACAAACAAATGTCTATTGCATTTTCAATGATAGGGACAGCAGGGGAATATATCAGTATTTTGTTTCCAGTGATTTATTACTGAACATTCACAAACATACTACAAATGTGGAAGAATTATAGAATTAAAACCAGTTAGAGTCTTTAATTAATATTTTACTATATTTTCTTCATTATATATCTCTAAAATATCTGCCCTATTTGGGGATTATGTAATCAGAAAACAAGAAGAATCAGCTGAAAAACATATAGAAAGGGTATAACTGAATAGAAATCTCCTCACTCTTAATAATGTTTTCAACATTTTGACTTTGCTTTTTCCTTTCTAAAATTACTATAAAAATGTGGATAATGTTTGAAGGGAACACTGGGATTATGACTCATATCTCAAATGTTTTTCTGCAGGTTTTCTCATGTTTTTCAATAAAGTAGGATTTGTTGAGCAGTAGAGGACAAAGGGTTATCATTGAGTATCAGACTAATATATAAAGCTCCTTACATGCCATCACACTGCCCTCGATTTTTAAATAATGGGATTTTATAAAAAGACTGAATAGAGGACTCTAAAGCGATAAACTACAGAGAGATACAAGACGCTATTGCCAAAAACAGATAGCACTCAATTAGTTTTTTTAAAGGCATTCTTATCACATCTTCTCCTAATATTAGCTTTCTCAATAAACAATAGCCTGCTGCAATAGTGCCAGGGTTGCCCAGCTGAGATGACAATGTGCAATGACAGATGATCAGGACCATCGAATTGTTGATGTTATTCACAAATGGCACTCACTGGCCCTTCGGTTTTTAACATTATTCTATGACTCTAACATGAAACCAGATTAATATTTATGTGGTAAGAGAGATGAGAAATGCATTTTCCTGCAATAAAAAAGGAACTAAAAATATTTTGTGAGTCCGTTTTCAGCTACTAACTTTTATCTAATTGAGTTTGAGATGTACATAAAAAGCAACAAACACAGATCTTTCTGCTTTTAAAATAGGCCTTAAATCTTGTATGATATTCAAGAATTTAGTTAAGGTTTTCAGATTGTATTTGCTATAAACAAAGGAAAAAACAGAGAAGGAGAATATCTCCATAATTTTAGTGTACTAAAGTCACCATTCACACTAGGTTTTGCCAGTCTCTGTTTTTTAAACATGTTAATTAGTACATTAAACTACTAGTCAAATTGAAGTTTAGAATATTATACAATCTGTTCTTTTTATCCAGAATATAGAAAATTTCTAGTTTTCAAACTAAAAAAAAAAAAGTTGGTATTTTAAACCATTTAACTAAAAACTACTTTCATGATATTTGGGTACATTGGCCAATTTGACAGTGTTGAATCATTTGACTTTCTGGAAGGAAATTTAAATCTTATTTAGATTCTAGAAGAAAAGTAGGACATGTCAAAATCTTTGTAACATTAAAATATCTGCGGTTCAAGACAGAAAGCAATTATTAGCTCCTGATAAACAAAAAATTTCTTAACATTATCTGTAATGCCCTGAAAATTGGGTCCCCTTCCTATCTTCCCAATATCTTCTGGAATGATGTTCACAGGGTTTCCAGGTGCATCAACTGTCTAGTTTTCTCCAACCTTAATGAACTGCCTCTTTTCAGAAATTTTAGGATTCTCCATCCTTCTCTCTGACTTGGTATCATATTCTGTGCCTTGAACACTCATCTATCTTCACCCTTTACTGTCCTTATCCAATTCCCTGTCTTTAAAGATCATAAATTTATTAATGACAAATAAATTTATATTGCCAGCTTCAGTAGCTCCTTAAACTCCAGATTCAGTAGGAAAGTGTGCTCCAGAATTCACTACACTTCAAGGGAGAAGAAATGAACAATTTCAGTGATGTGCTAGACTAATAAGAACAGACAATACACATCTCTTCCCATTTCTGAATTCAGTGATATCTGATTAGTAGCCTGAAATTGGCCACATTGGGACTAGTTCACCATGAATACCAGCAAATAGTACAAATCCTTACCCGCTCCAGAACTCGCATAACAGCACACAAGTGCCTGTGATAGTCTGGAAAGGCCAAGAAAATGCTGAGTAATTAAAATGCCCTTGTGTGTGTGCATGTTGGGGGCGGAGGGGAGATTGTTTTGGTTATTCCTTGAAGATTGTTTTCTAAATCTATTGCTTCATTTTATTTAAAATATCTCTATACACACAAAGTTCCAAATCCTGATCAGCAGCTAGATTTTGTGGTCTTGGGATATTTAACCTATTCATTCAGAAGGAATAACAAGGCTGGAGCAATATATGAAGATGGAGGAAACAAATTTAATTTCTTTAAGGATGATTTTACTAATAATTACTACCTAGATTAGGATCCGATGGTACTGCTACCTTTAACTCCCTCCCAGTGCAGATACTTAGATCCAGGAGGAGACACTTAACACAAACTGGCCAATCTTTTTTTTTTTTTTTTTCCTTCTGGAATTTGTGGGCCAGTTAGTTCTTGACAGCCAAGTTGGAAAACCATATTTATGTATTCCATCTGACATTGTTGCTGTGAAGAGCAATGTACTATAGAACAGGGGAAATCACAAAGAAACAGGGAGAATAAGACAAATATGCAAAGAGAAAGAGTGCCAAGAGATCTCGTGGTCATGGAAAGAGACAGCAACTTGCCATTTCATAACCCATAATCCCACATAGCATGGCTATTCTCCCTGCAGTTGGGTTTCACGTGCTTCCATTCTGTTCTTTAAATAAACACTCTTTTAGCTTAGAAGTTCTTATTAAAACTGCCATTTAAGATTTAGTTGAGAAAAAAAACAAAAACAGCTTGTTAACATCCAGATATGGTATTACATTGGGGGTATAGCTCAGTGGTAGAGCATTTGACTGCAGATATGGTATTACATTGGGGGTATAGCTCAGTGGTAGAGCATTTGACTGCAGATATGGTATTACATTGACCTCTTGTAATTACCACTTAAGCATGTAATGATCATCTCAAAATTCACATGTAAAAGTGAACTCCTGAATTTTGTTCAAAGCTGCTTCATTCACATTTCATCTTCTTCAGCTCAGTAAATGTCTCCATCTTTTTTTTTTTTAGTTGTTCAAGCTAAAACCATTATATTTTGACTTTTTTTTCTCTCACATAACTATATCCAATCCCATAAAACGTCCTGCTGAATATATTCAAAATCTGAGTACTTCTCATCACCTCCATTGTCACCAAGGTCTTCCAAGCCATCATTCTCTCCTGCCTGGATTATTGCAATAGCTCTTTATAGTCCCTGTTTCTGCCTCTCTCAACCTCTACCGTCCCCCAAGTCTATTTTCTACACAGCCACCAGAGTAAATCATCCCACTCTTCAGATCAACACTACATTAAGCTTCCCATTTCCCTCAGGCTAAAAGCAAACAAAAACAAAAACAAAAACAAAAACAAACGAACAAACAAAAAAAAACCGTATAATGACCCCACCACCCTTTTAGCTCTGTAACCTCACCTCCAACAATTCACCTCCTTATTTATTTCCTTCCAACCATATGTTCTCCCTCTGCTTTCTTGAAATACTCTAGCCACCCTTCTTTTCAGGCTCTTTGCCTTTGTTGTTCCATTTGCTTCTTAGAATTTCTCCTCAATTGTCTGCTCAGTTCAATTCCTCAACACCTTCAGGTGTTTGCTCAAATGTCACCTTATGAATGAGATATTCTTGGCCATTTGATTTAAACTGAAGTACCACCTTCCCCTTGGGGCATCTTAGCCCCTTTCAGCCATATAATTCACAAGCATGTAACACAGTATATATTTAATTCATTTTGTTTCCTTCTCTCCACTAAAATATAAACTCTCCGCTGGCAGAAATTTTTGACTATTTAGATCACAACTGCATCTCTCTGTGCCTAGAAAGGTGCCTTGCATATAGTAAATGCTCAATAAACCTTTGAATAAATGAATGAGTAAATTCAGATAAGAAATAAAAATACTTGTGGGGGTGAAGTTGGAAGAATAGCTGAATTACACAAACTATTTGCCTCCACTGCCCTAATTCAATGGAATATTGCCAGCTCTTTGTTTTGTTCTATTTAGATTCTGCATCTGTGTAGATTTCGTTTCCAAAATTTGTGGATGTATAGTAATTTAGTCAGGAAAAAAATTGTTTCCATGGATGCCTGGTAAACTGATTACAATGAAACTGGCACTGAGTTCTATAATATGACACCATGGTATATTATAATTCTAATTTACACTTTAAAGTTTTTCTAGTGGCAGAATGAGTACTTTCCCAGGTCTTTTTTTTTTTTTTTTAACAGAACTTAGATAAAAAGCCTATGTTGTATCTGGCATCTGATCACTCATAGCAATCTTCTCAGATAAAAACACAATGTCAGTGAGAAGAAAGGAAAAATATCCTGCAGAATAGAAGGGTATAATCCCTTGTAAAACTGTCTCTGGATGCTAATGAACCAACAATAAAGACCCTATTATAAAATTGTCTTGAGTGATATTATTCATATTAAGTTTCAGTGATGCCAAAGGCAGAATCACCCTGAGGCTTCGATACATCAGTTAGGATGACACATATTTAAGCTCATCGATTTTAATAATGGTTGGTGCATCTAGTTTATATCAGAATGAAAAATTGGAAACTTGAGTTTTATTTTTAGTCTTATTTTGACATTATTGATCATATTCTTAAGCAGGAAAAAAAGGAAAATTATATTGAGGCATCAGTACCCTAAAATACACACAAACCTATATTCTAATGAGACAATACCAGCATTTTAAGTACATGGAGTCCCCCTACCCATCTCTATGCTGAAAGAGTAACATGTGTTTATTTTGAATTTCTCGTGTCCTCATACTCTAAGATTTCGAAGTCTGCTAAGATTTGTAATTGCTTTCATTGCCATATGTAGACACTTTAAATAATGATGTAGGTGATAGGAACTGGAGACAAAAAGCATAGCCAATATATTTTGACTTGCTCATAAATCTAGGAAATTTAGAAAATCTCTGGTCATTAAGTAATGTTTGAAATCATATGTAGATAATGAATTCCTCTATGGCCCTCCAAGGATAATACAGACTCCAAATTAGACACTAGAATTTTATACTACATGAATGTGATACTGAGATCAAATGGTCAGTGTTTTGGCATATTTGATAAACCACCACGACAAAATTCTGTTTTTTAAATGTACAATCAAAGTTATGTCACAAACTGAGTAGCTGATTTCAGAAATTCTTAAGTGTTCAAATATAAAACTGAGTATTAAATTTGAACAATTGGATCTTTTGGGGCAACTCTATGGAAGGGCTAAACTTCATGGGCTAAATTCCTCCATGATTAATCCTCATTCTTTGTAGAACATTCTGGAATATGTCCTGTATTAAAAATTCTTACAAAGTTACAGTTTCTATTAATGTGAAGATCATATAGGACAGATGATGAAAAGTATGTCTTCTAATAAAATTTGAGACCTAAGAAAAATACTAGTGATTAACTTTGCTCAATTTTTTAAAAAATTTTACAAATAAGAAGTTCAAATCCAGAAAAGCAAAGTAATATGGAGCCATATTAGTAGTTATAATTGCATAATGTGACTAAAGGGGATCTGAATATGCTATCCCAAAATATGTCAACCTGGCAAAAGGATGATTTTGAGCTGAAGACAACTCAAAAGCAACAAATGCAAGAAGTCTCTGCTCTCCCCTTTTCTTCTAAAAACAGGCATGAGTTCCTTTGGGAAAGGTGTTCTCCTCCCCTCTCCTGTAACAGGAAGAAGAGAAAGACTCTCAAACAAATCCAAGTTTTTCAGGTTTTCTCTATGTCTACTGTAATTCAAAGTGCAATCATCAACCACATCTACTATTGCATTACTTGAGCACTTAGAAGCACACTTGACACACACTAAATTCTCAATAAATATATTTGAATAAATAAATGATTGACAGAACTGGATTCCTCTTTCTTTTTGCTTATCCTCTAATTCATTTTCTAAGGGACACAGTGATCTCAGTTCTCTGAAATTATCATGTCATTCTCCTTTTTAAAACCCTTATTGGCTTTCCATTACTTTTCAAAAAAATTAATATGCCTTAAAAGGTCCTGCATGAATGGATTGGTTAATGCTCTGTCTTGTACAAAACTAGATGAGAAATGTGAGTCTGTGCACTTGTAATTTATTACCACCATATAGGATTTGCACTGTGATGTCAACCCCAACATTGAATAATTGGGAACTGTTGAGTGTGCCATACTTCAGTGGATGCAAGAAGAGAGAATATTGGGGGAAAGGTGATCCCAGATGCACAGACGTTTTAAAATAAAATTTGGGGTTATAAATATTTTCAGACACAAAAGGAACCTAAAAACCCATATACTTATCACATAGATCTAACAATTATAAGTATTTTATTTTACATTCCTTTTTTTATAGCTAAGAGTATTTTAGGGGAAATGTTAAACTTATTGTCACTTCATTTCACACTTTTAATAGGTACCTTAACAATATGCACACTTGCTTGTAAACTATAATATCACTATCACATCTAATCAAAAAATAGTTAAGAGTTCCTTGGCATTATCTGATTTAAAAGTCATATTCAAAAATTTAGTTTTTCAAAAAATGTCCTTTTTTGAATATTAATTACTAGAGTCAGGATCCAAACAAGATCCCTACATTGCATTTGGTTATGTCTCCCAAATCTCTTAATGGGGAGCAGTCCTCTTTCCCAACTTTTAAAATCTTATCCTATTGACTTGAAGACACAGGGTTTGTTGTCCTATAGAATCTCCTGTATTCTAGATGTTTCAGCTTGATTCAATTGTCATCTCATTTAATTTGTTACCACAAAATTTTCTATAAATTGAAAGTTATCCAAAGAATTTGAATAAATTCAGATTTAATGTCCTCCTGTAATCTTCCCACCAAAAACAATGATATGATGCTATGTATTTTACATAACATTACAGAAGAGGCACATAATATCTAATTATCTCCCTCTTAGTGATACTAAAATAAACATCAGTTCAAGTGGTGACAGACTGACCCCTCCATTACAATATTACCAATCACACTTTTAGCCCGTAGCTTCATTCTTTGCTGATCTTCATCTAAATTAGTTTTTAAGGGTTTACAAAATGATAGTTTTCTAATTCTATCAATTCTTCCATAATTATTTGTTGTACTATCTCTGTAAAAGCAACAACAAACTTTCCCTTGTCAACTAAGATCATTTGTTTATCCTAAAATATGGCTCATATAGATAAAGCAGAAGTATTCCTGTCTTCCCTTAACTGACAATAGCTGCTGGCCCAGGGCCTCGTCTGTGTATGTGTGTGTATGTTTCTATAGCTTCATTGAGATATTTCGCATACTATCAATTCATAATATATAGTTCAATGGTTTTCGTTTACAGAGTTGTGCACTCATCATCAAAATAAAATTTCAGAATATTTTCAAAACTCTTAAAAAACTCCTGCTCATGCAGTCAGTTCCTATTATCCCCACTCCCTAGTCTTAAGGAACCACTAAGCTGTCCCTATAGTCTTGGCTGTTCTGGCTATTTCACATAAATGGAATCATGTAATGTGTCACTCTTTCTGACTAGTGTCTTTCACTTAGCATAACATTTTCAAGGTTTATTTATATTGGACCATGTATGAGAAATTCATTCTTTTTACTGCTGAATAATATTCTATTGGATTGATAATTTGTTTATCCATTTGGGTGCTATTATCAATAATATTGCTATGAACATCTGTATATGAGTTTTTACATGGGCTTATCTTGGATAGATATCTAAAAGTGGAATTGCGGGCACCTGGGTGGCTCAGTGGGTTAAGCTGCTGCCTTCGGCTCAGGTCATGATCTCAGGGTCCTGGGATAGAGTCCCGCACTGGGCTCTCTGCTCAGCAGGGAGCCTGCTTCCTTCTCTCTCTCTCCCTGCCTCTCTGTCTACTTGTGATCTCTCTCTGTCAAATAAATAAATAAATAAAATCTTTAAAAAAAAAAAAAAAGTGGAATTGCTGGGTCATATTGAAATTCCATGTTTATCTTTTTGAGTAAATGTCAGAGTGTTCTCCAAAGTGGCTGTATAATTTTACATCCCCTCCAGCAATATATGAGTGCTATGATTTCTCTGTCTCTTCAACAACACTCATTATTGTCTTTTTATTTTAGCCATCCTAGTAGGTATGGAGAATATTTTAATTATGCTTTTGATTTTCACTCACCTAATTACTAGAATTGCTGAGGATACTGAATATGTTTACTTACTAATTGTATATCTTCTTTGGAGAAAATTTTATTGAATTCTTTGCCTATGTTTTATTTTGCCACAGTTCCAGGGGATTACAACTCACAGTTACAACGTTATTTAACCTTAGTCACTACTAACAATCTTATCTGCATCTACATTCACACTGGGGGTTAGTGCTTCAGCATATGAATTTGGAAGGAACACAATTCAATCCATAGTAATCATGCTGTCTTGATTGCATTTAAGTTTTCAAATCATGAGTTCTCCAGTTCCAGCAAGAGCTCCGTTGTTTTTCTATTTGTTTCATTATTTCCTCTCTAACCTGTTTTTTTTTTTTTTCCCTTCTGTTTCTAGATTCTCAGAGTGGAAAGGTAGATTGTTGATTTGAGATGTCTTCTTTTTAATATAGAGCATTTGAAGCTATACGTTTCCCTCTTAACACCACTTAAGTTGTACATCAGCTTCAGTAGGTTGTTTTCATTTCCAGTCATCTCAAAGCATTTTCTAAAATTTCACTTGTGATTTCTTCTTTGATACATTGGTTATTTAGGAGGGTGTTGTTTATTTTCCACACACTGTGAATTTCCTAAATTTTCTCAACATTGATTTCTAATTTAATTACATTGTGGTCAAAGAACATATTTTGTATGGTTTTAATATTTATAAATGTATTGAGTCTTGTTTTATTGCCTAGTACTTTATCTACCCTGGAGAATACTCTCATTGCCCCTGAGAAGAATGAGTAATCTATTGCTGGTAAGTGTTGTGTTCTACAGATGTCTGTAAAGTCTAGTTGGATTTTAGCCTTAAGTTTTCCATTTCCATGTTGATCTGCCTAGTTGTTCTATCCATTATAGAAAGTGGAGAATTGAAGTCTCCAATTATTATTGCTAAATTATCTATTTCTCCCTTCAGTTCTGACACTTTTTGCTTCATGAAGTTTGGGGCTCTGTTAGCAGGTGAATTCATGTTATAGATATTTGGCCAATGTTCTTGACAACTTCATATTAGCCATCAGCTTGTTTTGCTAACTTAAAAGCAATGATTATATTAATATTTCCTGTTGAGGGGTGCCTGGGTTGTACAGTTGGTTAAGCATACAACTCTTGGCTTCAGATCAGGTCACGATCTCAGGGTTTTGAGATTGGGTGCCATGTCCGGCTCCATGCTCAGCTTACAGTCTGCTTGAGGTTTTCTCTCCCATTCCCTGCACCCTTCCTGCTCATGCTCTCTCTCTAAAATAAATAAATAAATATGTAAAAATATATACATACTTCCTGCTGATCCTGATAACTACTTTATTCCCAATTAATAAAAATTAGAGGGATTTTATCATATGTGTAAACTTCCTATACCCCAATACAATATTTTCCATTAGGAAATGTGTGAAATAAGCCAATTCCTGACATATATGATGCTATAGCTCAAATCAACCTTTCTCTTGCAAAACATATTCTTTAAAATAATCCTGTTGATTGTAAATATAAAACACCACCACGATATACATTTTTTAAGGATTATGCAGTGGAATGAATAAAAGTTATCAAATCTAAATATTAAAATGGAAAAAAACGTGCAAAAATTAAATGCAGTCAAGAAATGATCACAAATGAGGGATGCATCAGTTTTACAAGAAGTTCATGACTGATAACTGATGCATAAGCCCTAGAACACTTTGCAAGTATGTGCTATTAAGACACTGAAATTGAGGAGAAGGGGAGAGGGAAGATAGAAAACTCGGGTCCCATACAACCTGGAGATTCTATGACCCCTTATAAAAATGATGAAAATGCATATGGGGCAAATATCAATAGGGAGTTATAAACAAGATTGAAAGGCTGAAAACAAAGCTATAGCTACTAAAAGGTAATTTGTTAGTTCCTGTCATCTATAACCAATATCCACAGCGGTGCACAGAAGACGGGAGACAAGCTTTGACTCGCATAAGGTGAAGAGTTGGAATTATCTCCATATAATGTACTATATATATTATCTCCATATATAGTTCAACCTCAGTGAAAATCTGTCCATGGGGAAAATGGGGAAAAGTAAAAGACATAAAAATGTGTTTTATATAACCTGGACACTAGGCAGAAGAAAAAAAAAAAAAAACCTTTATTGAGAATTTATAACTACAGTTCTTTTCTCATGGGTTTAGGATTATAATTTATGCTAACTATATGGTTCCAGAAACTCCAAACTCAGAAATGGATTTGCAGTTGTTCCATGATAAGGGTGTCCCAGAAATCTGGAAGGAAGCCATGGCAAATCTTTTCTAAGGGATTTATAAATTCATAATACAAAATTTACATAATGCCCCAGTAAATTTGCAGCCATCAGAGAATGCAGAACACCACATTGCCGATTTTGACTCCCAAAAGTTCAAATTTTACAAATATATGAGATGTAATGAAAGTTAATTAAAGTTTAAAGAACTAAGATTGAACTGAAAAGATAAACAAATAATAAAATACTATTAAAATATCAAGTGATGTGGAAAAGAGCTAAGTGGATTGCAAGAGATGAGGAATATAATAATTTCAATTATAAACTTCCTTGTTGGTTACATTGCAAAAGTAGACATTTTTGAAGAAGAACGAGTAAACTAGAAGAAATGGAGAAACATAGCAAAACTCTATGAAAGATAAGTTATGAGATGTGAAGAATAAGAAGTACCAATGTAAACTTAAAGGAGCTTGAAAAGGAAAGTGTATAACAGAAAAGATGAAATGTTCTTAAGAACAGTCTGTGATAATTTTTAAGAATTTAATAAAATATAGAAATTTAAGATTCTGGCATCCAAACCAGACAAATCATTTTTCTACATTGAAATACCTCTTCGTGAAGTTGTAAGAAACCAAAAACCAGGGAAAGACTTTAAAAAAATGAGAAGACGGGACGCCTGGGTGGCTCAGTTGGTTAAGCAGCTGCCTTCGGCTCAGGTCATGATCTCAGCGTCCTGGGATTGATTCCCACATCGGGCTCCTTGCTCGGCAGGGAGCCTGCTTCTCCCTCTGCCTCTGCCTGCCTCTCTGTCTGCCTGTGCTCGCTCTCTCTCCCTCTCTCTTTCTGACAAATAAATAAATAAAATCTTTAAAAAAAAAATGAGAAGACAACATACTTACATAAAAATGAATGGCAATATAAATGGCAGCAGGGAATGGCTGAGATACTGAGAGAAAGTCAGTATAGACCAAGAATTAAATATAGGGCTTAACTATCTATCATCTATGACCAACACAGAAATAAAAATAATTTCATATAAATAAAAATGAGAATATTTAGCATCAACATAGGTTCTAAAGGACATTCTAAAGGATATATTTCCAGAAAAAGAAGATTCCCAGAAGGGAGTCGGAGATGCAAGAAGAGTTGATGAACAAAAGAAACTGGGAAAAACAAAAAAATCTAAACAAATAATAGTGTATAAAACAATAAGCAGGTGAAAATAAAAATACTGAATAATAGTTTTCAAATCAGGACATTCAATTTCCAATACATTTTCCCTTCTTATTGTATTGTTTTTGGCATGCCCAATGCTATTTTTATTCAAATTGATTTTAATATAACCTTTTTTTGTTATTCTTCTCTTTGTAAACTTATGAATAATTTAACATAATCTTGATGGGTGTCCTACTGCATTTATTTTGATGGGTACATTGAGGGCTTATTTAATTTGTTCTTATCTTAAATGTTTAGAAATTTTTCTCCCATTGTTTCTTTCATAATATTATACCTTCATTTTTTCCCATCTTTTTGAAATTCTAAAATTTCAGCTTTGACTGATCCTCTAATTTTACATGTTGTCCCCATATTCTTTTTTTCTTATTTTTGTGTACTTCATTCTTTTCTTTTGAAAGAGGTTATCTTGCAATAGTTCTTGTTGTTAATGTTTATTATATTATTGGTTTCCAAACAATGTTTTTGTTCTTTGTTGTTCTTGGTTTCACTTATGTACTTCCTCAAGTTTGTTCAGTCACTTTTTCTGGGCCCTTGACTACTTATTCTATGAAATGCTCTGGTGGCTCATCTCTCTTTCCTAGAACAAACAGATATCTTGGCATCTCTTGCACTTAGGTCTCAGGTTCCATGACCTCCAGGGTGCCTGCTGAGGTGGGAGTCCCTGCAGATTGGATGTCCAGGTCCCATTCAACTAAATCCAGTCCCGTTAATTGCAAACTAGCCTGAAGCTCATTGCATCTGGCTTCCACAGCAGCAAACACATTACAGCATCTAAAGGATGAATTTGAAATATCTAAATAGTTTTGTATATACAAACTCCTCATCTTGAGAAAGGATTAATTTGAATATTTTTACCTAGTTATACATTAAGTCATGTCAAAGAAAGGGACTTAAATCTCTCTTCTAGAGAATTTGCAATTACATTAACTTGAGGTCCATATCACTGTTTCCAGACAAGTTTTTTTGTTTTTTGTTTTTTTGTTTTTTTGCCTACAATTTAACAGACACAGAAAATCTTAGAAATAAATCCCACCAAATAAAACGTAGCTAAGAAAACGAGAAGAGCACATGTTCACAAACAGGTATCTAAAAGCTGCCCCAGTGAAATTTAAGAATGTAATTAGAGGCCAATTCAAATGGGAAAGATGTCACAAAGCAAAACATATAAACATATCTATAGCTAACATTTGTTTTGATCACACGTTCCTCTGGGAAACACATGGCAACCAGGAAGAAAATCCTATTTTCCCTGCCAGCAGCTAAAGGACTAACCTGCCTTGGAATCCAAAGTATTAGGGGTGTTGTATGTGTTTTAAAACTCAGCAAGTACCACTTTACAGGAATGGTAGAGATTCACTTTTGCAGTAATGATAACTATTTCTATTATAGAAATATCATTTGCTGAATATAGCTTTCAGGCAAAATGACCAGTATGTGAGTTAATAGACTTCAGGTTCTAATTAAGTGCTGCTCTTTGGAAAATGGTTTACATATGTGTACCCTGGATTTAATGTTTTATTTAAGCATAGCTTGTTTTGTATAACAAAGGATGGAAAATATAAAAGTATAAACTGAAAGGTATCTCAAGGGGTTATACATCGCTTCTCTTTAACCACTGGAGAATTGTACAACACACCTGTCATGGGGTTGTCTGTTCTTTGCCAAAGAGTGAGGGTGAATCTTAAATTATTCCAAGTAGCTCATACGCTTTTCCTACAACCATTTCTATCAGGAGACAGAAAAGTATTTTGGGAACAATAAAGTGCTATGCAAATGCAAGTTTTTATAATTAGTATTAAGACCTGTTCTCTATTCCCAGAAGGGGAAAATGACTAGACATTTTGCATTTTATAAAAATTCCTGCAGTCCTGAAAACACTAACATATTATTCTTCAGCTTTCTCTATACAAATAAAACTCACATTTTACTTTTCCCTAATTAGCCTTACTTCACAGTCTGATTTCATTCTCCCTGTTGGACAATTGCCAAACTTGCCATGCCAGAAATATAAAACAAGTAGTAAACTAGTGGAAACTGGGGAGATTTTTGTTATATTTTTTATATTTTCAAGAGATAAAGGTCAACATCTAAATTGGGTCAATCATATCTAATATATGCATTTTAAGTTTTTACAACTTCTAATTATGAGTATTTTTAACATGAAATATGAAAGAATACTATAAGGAATGCCTACATCACCAGGTGATCAACTTGATTCAATAATTACTAGTTTTTCTTACGGTTAATTATCTATCAAACATTCACATGTGCACACACACAATTACCCAATTGTTTTAAAGTAAGTTACAGATACTACATACTATTAATAATATAATTATGTCATTAAAAAACACCAAAATTTCATGCAAAGTCTGGTCCATGATCAAATTGCAGTAGTTGTCCTGCAAATACCTTACCCACAATCTATATTTTATAGTTAATTAGTTTCTGGTTTAGCTCCCCAATTTTTTATTCATTTCAGTACAGTTGATACACAATGTTACATTAGTTTCAGGTGTGCAGCTAAGTGATTCCACAGGTTTATACCTCAGGTTATGCCCACCACAAGTGTAGCTACCATACTTCACCACACAACCCTATTACTATACCACTGACAATATATATAAATATATAATTTATAATATATAATAATGTATAATGTATAACATATAACATATATGTGAAAAGAAGCATTCTGTATGCAATTCTACACATTCTTTTGTTCATTTAAATTGTATTCTTGTGATCTCTGCATATCAATGTATACAGGTCATCTTCATTTCTCTAACCTCATGGGGTTACTGTGACTGTGGCTTACTATATGCAAAGTGCTTTGAACAACGCTTATAAAATAGCAAGCTCTCCATAAATGATAACTGCTGTTCTTTTAGAGAGAGTATATAAGAATCCTGGAATTCATGGAGAAAAACACCGTGTTGTTTTAAGGGAAAAGTGTATATAAACATACATACATATATGTACAGTTATTCTGAGATACTTGTTAATGTAATGAATATGACTGCAGAGATTGGACTGATTATCAAAAAGCAATAGCAACACCTTTGTTGTTTATCATCTTTAACCTGAGACTGAAAAACTTTACTACTCAACTCTCTGGCCTCGACTGTAGCTAGTGATGTCAGGAAACATTAGTATGGTCAATGAGAGCAGATGAGCATCCCAGAGCTTCTAATCCTGTAATGAAGCAAAGTGCCACTGGGAAACTTTTAGAAATAAGGTTTTTTGTTTGTGTTTATTTGTTCGTTTTGCTCCTTCCTTCATCTTTGTGCCTACAACTCAACTCTGTATGTAGTCTCATGGTACAGGAGCTATCTTAAGACCATAAGACAGGAAGCTTGAAGACAAAGTCTCACAAGTTAAAGATGGAAGAATAGAAAAGAGAAAAAAAGAAAAGAACAAAGAACAAAATCTGAGTCCCCCATGGCACTGCAGGGTTGCTGTCTAACTCTATATTGTCTACAGATTTCATGGTATAAGAGACAAATTTATATGTTTTGGAAGCTGCTTTTTGTTTCTGCTTTTTTTCAGCCAAATGCATTCTTTTTTTTTTTTTAAGATTTTATTTATTTATTTGACAGACAGAGATCACAAGTAGGCAGAGAGGCAAGCAGAGAGGGAGAAAGAAGAGGTCACAAGTAGGCAGAGAGGCAGGCAGAGAGAGAGGAGGAAGCAGGCTCTCTGTGGAGCAGAGACCCCGATGCAGGGCTCAATCCCAGGACCCTGGGATTATGACCTGAGCCGAAGGCAGAGGCTTTAACCCACTGAGCCACCCAGGTGCCCCAGCCAAATGCATTCTTAATGGATACAGACAGAAATCAAAATGAAAATCTTAACAGAATTTTTTCAGAAAACATAGTGTTCTTATTTTAAATTTCATTTTTGATCATTTGTAGTTGAGAATATCAAAGAACACTCAGAAAAAGAATAAGGCAAAACACTAATACTACCAGCCTTTTTGTATATTAAAATACATCTGAAATAAAAATAACTAAATTAGGGGCACCTGGGTGACTCAGTTGGTTGAACATCTGACTCTTGATTTTAGCTCAGGTCATGATCGCGCAGTGTTGGAATTGAGCCTTGCGTCAGACCCTGTACTCAGCGCAGAGTCTGCTTCAGGTTCTTTCACCCTCTCCCTTTGCCCCTCTCCTCCTCTCATGCTCTCTCTCTCTCAAATATGAATAAATAAAATCTTTTTAAAAATAACAAATATTTTTATTAGTGTATCATTGGGTGACATATAAAGGATACATCAATGGAAGAGTATTAAAAGTAATAAATAAATAAAGTAATAAATATCTAAAAGTATAATGCATGATAAATTAGGCATAACCAAATGAAGAAGAAGGAAAGGTGCATCCAATAATTTTTAAAAAGTCATCAATTAGAAAATAATGAGATTTTCCCACAAATCTTCTCACATACAGCTTTACAGATTATTTCTTGTGGTAGACCATGTTTACAGAGAGAAACCAGCATGCCCTGTTCTGTGCTATTGCCATAAACTTCACTCTAGCAATTTTAACATATGTTGGAAGTGTTGATGGGTTTGTCTTTTAACATCACCTCCTAAAATACTACCTGTGGGTTCCATAAATGAACAATAAATAATTGAATGCCTACGTACTTAGGTGTTTCTGGTTATGTTAAATTTATATGACTAAGACACACCCACCCTTAGAAACCCTGCAAGTAGAATATGATAAATATGTTGTAGTGGATGCGAACAAAATATTCTGTGAATGTACAGTATTCAAATGAAACCAAGAAAGACAGAGGGAAATGTTTGTTTTTCTCAAATATGTGGACGCATATAATTTTAAAACTCATATATGTCATACAGAATAGATTTTGTCTTTTGCCGGGTGATGGACTACTTTGAGATCCAACCCCTATGACTGCTATACACATAGACCAAAATTTTGCACACAATTTCAGGAGATTTAGGGATTCCTTTGAAGTTTGACCATGAGCAGTTAAGTAAGAACTCTTGATCCAGATATTTGTAGGTAAGATTTTATCACTATTTGCGTAACAAGTTATCTGGTTGTGACCTCAAATAAACTAGCAAACATCATATAGAAATATTTTTAATAGGACAGAAGCAATACTGCAGATCTATGATACAACAAATGTTATGTATTAAATACAGGTTTTTAAACATCATATTTCAATGGTTAGGTAAGCATTTTGCTCGCAAAACAGGTTAATAGAGCATGATACTTTTACAGTGATAAAATTATTTCTAAATGATTACTTTTCAGCACTGCTAATGAAAATGACAACTTTTTCAGTGATTACATCATGAAAACACAGCATAATTTAAAGGTTACTTTTGTAAGGGTTGATAGTTTGCAGGAAATTAAAACATTTTGTCCATGTGATTTTGATTGAACATTAATTATATTTTAATGCAAAATCATAAATGTTGAATTAGATCATGTGGAAATGGACTTAAAACACTTCTGTGGAAGAGGGAGGTTGCTGCATTAACATAATTTGTGATTTTTCATGATGACTATAGAGATAATGTGGGCTGAATAATCATCTATTGTTGCTGTGACTGCTGACAGATACACGTATGCGAGCACAGAAAGAACAGGAAATTCAGGACTCAGTGCGTGTCGTTAAGGCACAAACCAATATTTAGGTCCATGGGTCCCTCTTCTCTCAACAAATTTCCTTTTTCTATATTACCTAGCAGGAAAATACCATTCTTACTGTGGGTTTTATGAAAACAGTTATTCCTCAGGATCCTCCACCCATACCTTTGTAGCAATTCAAGGCAGAAGAAGCAGAGAGAGAGGTCTCCAGGTGCAAAATATATAAGGCAGTTTATGGTCAGATGTGTTCAACTGAAAGTACAGTGTGTCTCAGAAATTCACATTTGCAGGTTTTATACATCCTTTGGGGAGATGTCTATTGGTTCTGAAAACGCTTCTTTAAACATATATCCAATATGTTTCTTTCCTTCTTTCCTCCATGAAGGCAAGGGAGGAGAGTCTTGGCTTACAGAGCAGTGAGCCACCACCCAGCAGTAGTTCCTCAGATCAAGTTCCTCAAGTTTTTTCTAAAT